>NW_028278455.1:0-300000 GCF_059751315.1 Micrasema longulum
TGTCTCACGTTGCCTTCCATTTTCGCCATATATACTTGTTTTACCATTCTTTCGTCGTCCATTCGTTCTACGTGACCAAACCATCTCAGAGACCCTTTCTTAATCTTATCAATTATACAGATTAACACTCTCGCCTGATTTCATCATTCGTAAGTCATACATTGATTTCCCACACATTCGATCGCATTTCAACCGCGTTCACTCGGCTTTCATCCGTCCTTTGCCAGTTCCATACATAAGTGTTGGGACTAAAACTCCGTTGTGCACTGCCAGCTTAGCTTCGATTGGCATATTTTTATTATAAATTACTAAGCTTTTTCAATTGATTTATTTTAAATTGATTTTAAAAGAAAGTTTTTAAATATTGATTAATTAAAAGGATGAAACGAAAATTGACTATTTTGTACTGAGGTGCACTGACGGTGATAGGTCATTCAAAGCAGTAAATGTAAATTCTAAATAACGCGAATCTTTTGAAAACAAAGAATTATGTATATTTTTTTATGTAATAAACCTTTCTTTAAAGCAAAAAAAATGGTTTTTGCAATGCGCGGATCTGAAAAGAGGCCACAAGACATCTGAACGCGAACATTTCTTTGAAAAATAGCGACAGATGAGCGCCAAGGGTTAATTCTAGCAACTATTCCAAATATGTATGATCATTACCTACATGCATTAACTATAGCGATTCTGGATTGTGGTCCCGGGTATGTACAACCAAATATTGAGCTTTGTTAACCTAATAATGATATGACACGGGTGCTGCCTTCTACAAAGTAACTGGAAATTTAATTGTATTACTCGGGGAATAATTAATAATATCGTCATATTTGAACAGTATATCAAGTTGTCGGGAAATACAAACCCAACATTTCATATCTGATACATACTTCAATCAAACGCAAATAATATACGCCATTTACAAAATGAAACCCATACAAATGTTTAACACATAGCAGCCCCAAAAGTACACCGTCGTAATTTTTAATTTTGCTCGGTTTGAGTTATAATTGAACGTTGTTATGCAGAAAGCAGCCAGTCCACAATTTTGAAAAAATAAGATATTGGTGTTATCGAGTGCAGTAAGGTTAATTCTATGTTCTGCTAAAAACAGCCGGACCGTTTTCATACTAAAAACTGTAATAATCACCTTCTGAAAATAATGTCGATCACAAAAACGACATTTCTTAACATGCAGAATACACCCAGAGCACTAGAAAAATCTTACAGTACTTGAAAAATCATTTAAACTGGTCAATTACACAGTCAAATTCTTGTTTGTAATATAAAAAAACCTGATGTATTCATTGTTTATCATTTTTAAAAAACTAGAATACAAATTTAATTTGCATTTTCCAAATTATTTAGCTTCATTAAAATTTTATAACCTTGATTCATTAGCACACAGAAGAGATATGTTTGATCAGATCCTGCTTTACAAAATTGTAAATAATAAATTCGATTCCCCGGAACTCATTACTTGCTTACCGTGTCCCCTCCAGGCCAACTAGACTCTCTGATATTTTCTATATTCGTAAAATTAAAACTAATCATCAGAAACATTATACGATCCTGAGGGTTTTTTTGTTAAATGTTTCACATATACTCGTATATGTGAAACATTTAACAAAAAATTTAATTGTCTTGAAATATTTAACACTCTATACAATATGTACAGAAGAGAATTGATAGGCTTGATTCATGTTCTTCATTCATAATTCATTTAATCATTAAATCAAATGCAATTTTCCACTCTTACTTTCCTTTAATCATCCTTTACCACTCCTTATCAATTTCTTTCTTTTCCTTTCCACTATCTCCTTGTTTTGTCCATATTTATCTTATTTTAATATATGGTATATTTATTATTTATATAGTTTAAACTTCAAGCCGTCGTCGCTTTATTACAGTATTATTTAGTGAATACATATAATTGGATGGCAGGCCCTACTATGTATACATTTAATATAGTTTTTTTTTATAAATATAATTTTAACCTGTACATCTGTTTGTATTCGAAATAAATAAAATAAAATTTGTCAAAGTCAAAAACATTCCAACTATTGTGTTGATTTCATTATTGACTCTTTTCATAAAAGTGCTATTTTCTCAGTTTCACTTTTCTATGGCTGGCTGCTTTCTGCATAACTACGTTCAATTGCAGATTAACAACTTTTTTTTTTATAGAAACACACTCACGTGTCTCTACGTTTTTGTTTGAGAAAAATATACCGCAAACTTCAGTATTCTTCGAAATCAACAATTGGGTAAAATATCGAGAAAAACACCGCAGTTATTGTGTCGCTACAGTGTTCTTATATTTTTTTAATGCTCTCGAAATATGATAATGTTGCAAGTGAGGCTGTTAGATCATAACGATGGCTCAGTTACACAGAAATAACTAGAAATGGCTGACTAAAGTTGTGACAGATCTAAATTGTTTTTTGTAAATAAAATTAATAGTTTTGGGATTAAAGTTGTTATGCAAATTATCACAACGTTTTAATTAGTAACGGAGCTGAAATATTGTTAAGTTCATTTATTTCCAAATGAAAACATCTGTGTAACAAGAGAAAACCAATAATTTGTAAGAGTTATACGTTTGTAGAATTGAAAACGAGTGTTATTTAAATATAATGAATAATATAACTCAAAACTTCATTTTTTTAGTAATCCCTCGATAGAGCTGAGCCATCGATAAATCCCTCAAATGCCTATACTTCCATATTCCATTTGCAAAAACGTTATCCATATTTATTTGTTGATAGTCAATTTATGTAGGTGTATGATAAACATCATTACTATTATTTATTAGTTATTTAAATAAACACGCGACTTTTTCTATATTCATGTCCCGACTTACTAGAAATAAAGTAGAGAATACAATACATTCATAAATTAATCGAGCGGGACGGCAGAATCGCAGTCTCACGGATCAGAGGTCCGAGATTCAAACCGTGCTCTACCACTATTTGATTCCCAGGGATGCTATTCTGAATCTTCTCTACCCCGTAGAGAGTGGTTAATTCGTAGATTTTTTTTGCGTGCGATTACACTTTGATTTATGTGATAAAACATGACAACGCTGATGATAAAACATCAAACGAATACGAACACGTGAAACCAAACATTATGATTTTTATTCGAAACATTATTGCGACCTTAAGCATTACACTTAATTCAGTTGAATCGACCAAACAGTATTTTTTTTTTCTGTTTTTTAAACAGTTTTATGCATCACTTGACGTTTAATGATCAGTGTAGTTATTATATAAAGCAAAGTGTAGTCGAATGCAAAAAAATCAAAATCCCCAAATTAACCGTTATCCAGAGGGGGTAGAGAAGATTTAGAATAACCACTAGAGGGGTGATATTCCAAACGCTCTCGCGGCCGTAGGAAAAACTTTTAACTCGCGTATTTACATACAAAATACACGAGATAAAAGTGTTTTCTACGGCCGCGAAAGCGGTTCAAATTGCGCCGCAGGGTAAAAAACTGGGTTTGAATGATATATATCACGATATATTGTATTTATACATATCGTGATATGGAACCTGATATTTATTGCTAATATAATATATTTTATGATATTTATACTTTCGTAGACGTCTTTGTTTTTTACGAGACTTTCCCGCGTTTCTTCGTGCCGAACTTTACTGACATTCCCCGGGCACCATTAAGTCGCGTTTGTCACCTGTTGTGTTGTGGACCGGAACGGGGATTCACCCGGAGCAAGGCGAATAATATGCAGCAACAGCAGCTCTAGAGAGATTATTTACATCATTTGGTTTAGTTCAGTAAAAACTTAGAGATAGGCTAATTAATGAAAAGGCTGCGAGACTGGTATTCCTCTTTGAATATTTAAGCCAGCACCCTGAAGCCAAACATACTGATTTGAATTGGGTCTGAGGGACATTGGTCACAGAGACGCAATTATCTTTATTATATAGGAATCTTTTCCTCGCCGTTTGACGATATTCCACTAGCTAACTTGATAAGAAATTGATTACTGTTTTATTCTCTGTAATTTTGTATCCGATAATTTAAATCGGGTTGTGGTCCTGTGGCCCTCAAAACGAAATATTTGGGTAAATCATAAGAACGCAAATATTTCTTTAAAAAAATAAACCGCAGAAAAAAAAATCGATTTAATGAAATAATAACTCTTCATAATTTTACTGCGCTGTTTCATTTGTTTGATATTTCATAAATATTTAGCACGAAATGTTAAATATACACTGTCTTTTGTGGCCATACCGCGAAACTTTAGAGGAACATTCTTTTCATTTTGTAAAAAAAATAAAAAAATTTGGTAAATTTATATAAATA
This sequence comes from Micrasema longulum, assembly GCF_059751315.1. Classification (NCBI taxonomy): domain Eukaryota; kingdom Metazoa; phylum Arthropoda; class Insecta; order Trichoptera; family Brachycentridae; genus Micrasema; species Micrasema longulum. Next base: position 4,331 of record NW_028278455.1, read on the forward strand.
TTAAGGTATTTTCGAACCCTGATGAAAATAGAAACCGAAATTTATTTATGAAATATAAAACTTATTTACATCAAAAGGGCTTTTTTGGGAGGAAACATTCTTAAATAGAAAAAAGATTAGCATTACGATACCCCAGTTCTATAGGGAAATAACTCAAAATCTTACAATTTTGAGTAAATGATGCTAGATCGTAAAGAAACACTCCCTTTCCACATTTTAATGAAAAAAAACGTCGAATTTGACTAGAAAACACTGTCATTAATGTAAACAAGTCATGCATAAATTGTAAAAGAACAAATAAATAAAATACAATAAAATAAATGCAGGTTACTCAAGTTGAGCTATTTTGAGCTATTTCCCTATAGAACTAGGGTATCGATTAACGCTTAGCATGCTGCGCTATTTCATTAGCACGGTAGCGAAATGGAAAATAAAACAATAGCATTCATTTCCATATTGTCGTGCATCGCGTTGTAGGAATGTATTTGTTAATTATTTATGCATAAATTACACATAGGTGGAATATTATATGGCTAGATTGACGCCTTCGCCGAAGGCACGTCGCCGTCTACAGATTTTTAGTTGTTTTTGTCGGTGTTGCTAGAGTAGAGAATCAGGTCCAACCGCGACCAAAGCAACACTTTCTCTATCAAAAATCAAATAAAAGTGCTCCAGATAACGCGGTTTGTAAAAGCGACGCAATCTAAAATCTAACACAAAATGGCCGCCGCATGTGCTGTCATACGGGCTCATATTTTTGTAATTATTTTTAGAATATAAAATTGTAGGTTAAATTAAGATTATACAAATCACTATCACTTCCCTATTCGCACCCAGGGGTGCATAGGGCAATGCATTATCACTCTAGTCTCAGCGTACCTAGATCATTTGTATTACGCGGAAGAGAAGGTGATCAATCTTCACCTCAGTAGTAGTATTCTAAGATAACGTTCTCTACGCGCGGTATACCATTCAGAATACCAGCCCAGGTACTAGTCTAGAAATATTCCAATTTAAAAAACATTTGAAATCAATTTTTCTATTCAAGGTTATATTCCTCACTCAGTATTGTATTCTTCATTCGTCTGGACACAAAATAAGAAAAGTAGATATTTAAAAAGTAAAAATACAATCAGATCTGAGAAAATAAAAAAATGGGATAGAGAAATAAATCATATTATTATTGCGAGTAAATCGAAATCTTAATATTCATCAACAATATTTTGAGTTTGTCCAAATTTTTGTAGACAAGGACTGGATTCAACTCCCCGGGGAGCTGTTTATATTAACATATTACAACAGATATGAAGAACATTTAAGAGAAGGTAATATAGAAGTCTAGGCATCTACAGGGCTTATGCCCAGATGTTCAAATATGGGCAGAATGGTGAATGTTACAGTGTGTAAAGTGGCCACTTAAACCAGCCATTGACAGGTCATAAGCCCTGTAGATGCCTAGACTTCATATTACCTTATCTTAAATGTTCTTCATCTCTGTTGTAATATGTTAATAAACTGAGGGCCTTATCATAAACTTGGTATAAAGTTGCGCCTAGGCATAGTGGTAGATTACGAATGGGAATATCATCCTTTTAACAGTGGTTCAATAAAAATGATATTCCCATCCTTATTCTACCACTGCGTCTTTGCGTAATTTTATACCAGCAGCACAATCACAAATGACTATCGACGTGCTAATTAGCGGCGTGATAACGATTTTTCACCGTGGTTGTTTATCGGATGCGCGGTCACAATGAAACATTCGTGAAAGTTATCGATCGGGATTATTATACTTTTTTAATATTGTCATACTTCAACTTGATGCTTGGCAACACCTAATATTAAATGTCAAAATTTAAATATTTACGTTTCGCAACGCATAATCAATCACATATTTGAATTTTACCGGTGTAAATATGGAGAATATTCCTAAACTGTAAGTAAAATAATTTAGTTTTGTTTTTTTGTTCACAATTTATCATGCTATTTATTTGTTTTGAATCAAATTGAGAAAGCTATTAAACTAAACAATTGTTGACGGCGTTTGGCGTTTTGCAACGCGACCGCGATAACTTCAGCGTGTTCATAATTGTTCGTTGTGATCGCTCAAATACTTAGCACGTTTTTTAGCAAGTCGATAGTCATTTGTAATTGAGCCCCAGATTTATAAGGCCCGTAATGTTTTTCTTTTCTTTTTTTTTGGGAAAACGCGTGGTGATAATGCCCAAAAAATCATTAATTTATAATGCACGACAACGCGTATTTGCATAGTTTTTTTTTACCATTTTTTGCTATAAAGATAAATGTGACCTTGTATAGAAACGTTTTATTTTCAAATAATCATGACAGGAAAAATTATTTATCGTAATAGGTAAACCAAACAGAACGATAGCATACAAATGAAATATCTGAGAAATAATATAAATGACAAGATAAAAATCGTAACGGTTAAAGTCTATTTATTTATTCATTCGCAAATAATTTACATTTATTCGGACAAGGGTCCCAATTCCATGGCACTTAAGTCCTGTGTAAGGCTGGGACGAAATGTATATATTTATTTAGGATAATTTACATAGCGCCATTTTTGTGAAAATCACCTCAAGGGCGCTGTACAATAAGCATCCCAACACGCCGTGCAACTACAGAGCGCAGAGGCAGTTGGGATTCAAGTTACCCATTTTCTTTAATGTTTAATTTTAATAAGTATATAAGAGCTAGATTACAACACGTCTTGCAGCTACATAGCGCACGGAATTTTAGATCCAAAGGGGACAAGCCCGTTAGAACCGGGAATGCGTCTGTCGAGCATGTCATATATGCTCTAGCAAGAGCCAGGAGAGGTTTCCTTTGTCCGCTTAAAATAATTCGCCTAAAATATTGCAACTCACATCGGTGTACCCGACAGCCAGCTGTTATAGCACACGATGCCTAAGAAAATGGATTTAAAATAGACCGTTGAAGTTTCGAAAGACAACCCCCAGCTGGCTGGCTCTGACCTAGCGTGCAACTTGTGGAAAGCCATCTTTCCCAAATTCACAGCTTTTCTAGCATGGGAAGTATAAGACAAATTTATTTCAATAATAACACCCAGGTTTGAAACCGAATTTGAAGCTCGAAATAGAAGTGCCCAGGAATTTGATAGAAGGGGGACACACAAGATTGCCTTTTAATAGTGAAAATTCGTTTTTTTGAGGAGCGAAACTTAATTTGTTTTAAATACCCCAATCGGCTACTTTATTGAATGCATCGGCTGCGTCACCGTTAAAAAGTTGACAACAAAAAAAATATATAATAATAATATTGAGCTAGTAAGTTTGGCAGATTTTAGGAACATGCAACAGCACAACAAGGTGACGAAAACGGTGGCCGATAATCGACTACCACAAAACATAAAAAAATAACGCATACCACAAAAAAAAGAACATTTTTTATCTGCATGAAATAACCAACTTAAATACTTAAAATATATAATAAATCCTCAGGCAGTTTCGAAGTCAACAAATCTCCCCTCCCCCTCAAGGAAAATCGAATCGTGAAACCTTATATTAAAAATTGAATATGTCCTTGAGAGCTTAATGGGCTCTTCTAAAATAATTATTGAAATTCTGTCGGTATTCGGTAAAATTATTAACTCTTAACCTTTTCGAGTCTGAAGGTAAAAAAAATCCGCTAGTTCCTGAGCGGGGTACCAGGAATACCCCAGCTCAGATGTTATAAATACGACTTTAAAAAAAAGACATTATGATTGTCATGAAAGTGTTTATAAAACTGTTCCATAATATTTCTAGTTTTCTACAAAATTCACACAAAAAATACTGTTTCGAGAGGATGTTATATGACATCGCGCCACTTTCGCTGTGACACGTTAAACAGCACTGATCTGACGTCACGCAAACCGTTAGAGGGGAATTGGGAGGGGGAATGCATGTAAAATGTAAAGCACAAAATCCAGAGTTTTGCAGTTATGGCTGGGAAAAAGCACCTAAATAGCAAAAAGCACACGTGCGAACTGACCAGCATATCAAAGATTATTAAACTGTAAAATGATGAATTTTAATATTTACTGTTTGCACGGGGGAAAGCAAAGACAAATGTGAATTATTATTGAAACGTTTCGGCAAAAAAATGTTTTGATAATGTTGATAAATTCTTAACATTACGGGGTAGGTTATGCAAAAAATTATATCAATATGATAAAAATAACCAAAAAGTTATTGAAAAATATGCTGCCTGGATATAAAATATCCTCCTTAGGCCCGGAAGGGTTAAAAAGACTTGTAAAAATACCCCTTCGGAGACGGTACTGTGACGTCGTGTGACATAAAGCAAAAGGTGTAATTTTTTTTTATACAGGTATTTTAAGATAATAATTTAACACTTATATGTTTATTGTTTAATAACCTATTATCCATAATTTATAAAAATATAAAAGTAAATTAAATAAAGTTATTTTTATCTTAAGCATCATTATCAATTTTTTTTCGGGTTAACTAATGAGTTGATATAATGCGATTTTAATGAGTTCTGTTTTGGTTTGTATAAATACATTGAACTCCTTAATAAAGATACCAGTCTCGAAGATGTCGCGGAAGCGATGAAACCGGTCACTGGATATTCCAAATTTGTGAAATAAAGTATCAGTCGTCTTTTATTTATATAATTCATTATATTATTTGTTTTACACCGTAAAACAAATAGTACTGTCGTTTTAACGTGGAATAACGGGAGATTAAATTGCCCCTTTATACGTCTGCTGTAATCAATCCTGTATTTTGTTATTCGGTTCTTACTAAATAATAACAAATAGAAATTGCAGCCACTTCCGCGCCTTGTTTGTTTGTAATAAATATATTCACGGACTTAATCGTCAACATAACGATATGCGGTTTGCTATCGTCCGTAATGATAATGCCTTACAAGTAATATATATATTTAACCTTAGTATTTTAAGCTTTTTTAAGATTTTCTCATTTGACTGTTTTTCCTATAATATATATTTTAATTGCAAGTCATTATCGTTACGGACGATAGCAAACCGCATATCGTTATGCTGACGATCAAGTCCGTTTCTGTTTTTTTTTCCTATAATATTTGTAGATGTTTATTGATAAAATTCCATATTTTGTATACACTTGCTCCTTTTCATCTCTTTCTCGTTTCTTTTTCTAAGAAAGGGGAGTTCAAAGAAGAAGAGGAAATAAACTAGAAATCTTTAATCAAAATTCTCAGTTTCGTTTACTATTCTAGATCTAAACTACCGTCACAAGCAAAAAGGCGGGTATTTGCAAGTCATATTTTGAGATATGACACTTTTCAGTATTTATTTATTATAACTTAATGCAAATTTTTAAAAAACTGTAAATAATCATAAGTAAAAATACAGTAGGTAAATTGTTTGTGTGTGCGTCATATCTACACTGAGTTTTTGTTTATGGTTCTCTAGATATTGTGTTATTGGTTAAAAAACATTATATCGTTTTCCGCACTGAAATATTTTATTTACTGCTCATTGCTAGGTATATATCTAAATTTGCTATAGAACATTACCTCATATTTAACTCATTTTGTGATTTTTGTCAAAAAACTACCTTTTTACTTTTGACGGCAGTATATTACAAAGCGTAAGACTGATCATCTTGCCATCATGCATCAAATGATCAAGATACGCTGCAACATTGGATTACTGAAGCAGTGCCCATGGCGCCCCGGGGTTCGGATAGGGAAATGATGATAATAAATCTAGTAATTATTATGTTTCAGTCTATAATTTAAACATTTTATTTCCAGGTTACTTCTAACTTCCCGTGAAACCTTAGCCCGGGTATAACTTACGTACCGGACGCGCATACTTCTAAATTGAAAATCTCTCAAAAGGGGATGGTAAACGACCATAAACAATATTGCTCTTCGCTTTTATGAAAAACGTCTAGTGTTCACACATCAAAAGTTTCCACATAAAAAGGAAAATGTTACATACATTTTATGGATACGTAACCGTTTTCAAACCGGTCTCGTATAAATCTACACGACACAGTAAAACTAAGGTGGATTGATTTTTATAATGTTATTTTTATTCATTTTGTGGCTACATTTAGGTAAGAAATTAGCAAAAGGAAATCGAGTGGAATTAGTCGGCTTCATGGTGTACCATTAGCGGTTAGTGCGTTTGCGAGGCATTAAATATATTAATTAAAATACAATAAAAATTTTTAGTGTGCCGTGTACATTTTTTCGATCTTATGAAATGAGCCTACCTCCTATACCGGACACCGAAATCTGTGTTGGTTGCCCTTCTAGAATAAGATCTTTTCTCGGGACAAGATTTTATTTGCATTTTTATGAAAACATAACTAAAATAATATTTAGCATGGTAATTTCCTTATCCGTATCCAGTGGTGCATAGAGCACTGCATTGGTCCTCCGTTTAAGGGGTATCTTGATCATTTTTGTCACGTGGAAGGCGATCAGTCTTACGCTGCAGGTGCCAGTCCAAGAACAATAACTAATCGCAGTGTATAACTACAAATGTATACACTTCCTACTCAACGAATTAAGGCCACCCAATTTATTTTTTGGTGCACATCCCTTGGATTTATACATTTATTTTACATAAATTTAGTTTTTTTGTTATTATCCGTTTATTCCTAAGAATGTATTAAAAATATCTGAATTATTCAAGAATTAATCCAAATTTCGAGCCCCTTTTCCGAGAAAGGTGGCTAATTATCACAGGTTATAAGTAGACGAAAGTCGAAAAAAAAACATATCTCAGTTATTATGAGAAGTTTTTTTTAACAAAAAATATTGTTTGTGTTCAAAAAGGTTATCTAGCTGTCGTATCTTTTGAAAACATTGAAATTTGAAATTTAATTTCCAGTAAAAAAAAAAAAATATTTTAAAATTAGAGGATAAAAATTTTTTCCGCGAAATTTACAAAATAAAATTAAGAATACTATTTAATAGAGAAATAAAAACATGTTTCTTGTCAAACAGTGAAAAAAATTTCAAAATTACACAAAAAAACTGTCACTCGCTACTCGCTACCGGAAACGATTTTTGATTATTTATTTTACTTGCGGTAGAAAAAAGAAAATTATAAAATTTCAAAACAATATTACCCACAGTTTAAAACACTACATGAAATTAAAAACATGTCAAAAACATGATAATTTTTTATTACTCTGTATAAGTGTTCAGAGCTTTTTGCGGCTACTCTTTATATATCCTGACTTAACACGGAATTTTCTAACAAGTCGGGACATAAAACAATATAATTGTGCTCTGTGATAAAATGATGTTACCTTAAAACCTTTATAGTATACATTATTTCAATTATGTACCTACAAAGTCATGACTATTACTGAATTTCGTAATTTTAAGAAGGCAGACCATAAAATAATAAATGATTGACTTTTCAGTTATTCACTGGAGTTAAAAAAAAATCAGTTACGACATGAAACATAAATTTAAAAACTTTTTACGAAGTTATAAATAATATTATCAATAGTAATAATAATTATAGTTTATTAACAAAAATAACACTTACTTTATCTACTACATACACACATAGGTAATAGATATATCTGGATCATGTCTAGTCTGCCTAACTAGGTACAACCTGTTTTAAGGCAGACATTTTTATGCAAAAATAAACATTAACATTACTAGCTACTAGTTAATTTACTATACAGTTTTACAATGTTAATTTATTATTTAAGAATGTGTTTTGAGTAAATTTTCCGATGTTCTTCGACCTAAGCCCAGTAACCATTTTTAACAAATTTATTAAATTGAATCCGGGTCATGATTTTTTTGCAATGTTTAGGTAACATTGAATATTTTGGGGCCCAGAAACATGAAATTGTGATAGACCTCCTGTAGTTTAACTTCTGGTAGTGTGGGAGTGTTCCTTTTGGGATTTGGTAGAATAATTTGCTTTCACAAACATTATTATTCTAAAAATATATAATTGCCTTATATCTAAGATCTCAAATTCCTCAAATAACTTGATGCTGGGGTACCTGAAGGGCTTTTTAAAAATTATTTTAACTATTGATATTTGAGCGGATTCATGGGGTTTTAATATTGATTTATTAGTGCCTCCCCATCTTATTTTGCCATAAGTTATAATTGAGTTACATAAAATAAAATATAGTTGTTTGAGTTTAATTAGGGATAATATGTTACGTATCGACTTGAAGATATGGGAAAGTTTTATAATTTTTTGTGTTATGTACTCTAATAAATAAATGTACACCCCTTTTAAAAATATAACCGTCCAAATGTCCGTAATGTATCGATATGATTAACTTTAAAGAATTACAAGCAGAACTAAAACCACCTTCATAGTATAACAGAAGAGACATGTTTAGTTCAATGTTACTGTATAAAATAGTCAACTCTCTATTTGATTGCCCAGAAATTGTAAAATTAATAAGATTTCATGTACCGCAAAGACGTACAAGGCAACAAATGTTATTTCTGCAAGAAAACTGACGAACTAACGTCAATTACAATAGCGTTATTAATAAGTTGGCAATTATTGCTAATAAATTTAGGAACATTGTTGATATTTTTAACATGAAAGATATACAAATCAAAAAATATCTAGAATCTCACTTTTTGCTTTAAATTTACGTTAATTATACTGAATTTTCTCTTCATATAAAAGTGTATTTCGTAATTTTTTTTAGGGAATAACCCGCTAAGCCTCTATATCAAAGGCTTGTCGGCGGGTAGAAAAGAGAGGATATGGGAGGAAGCAATGAAAAATACACCACAGCACCCGACCAATTGAGAAAAAAAATTTCATGCAACTGGCGGGAATCGAACCCGCGACGCCAGTCTCACAGTTAGCCGTCTAACCAACTGAGCCACGGCGCCTGTCTTCCGCCTCTTTATTTTTGTTCTCCATTTAAATTTTACTCTTCAATTGTATTTGGTTTATATAGTGTATAATTTTTAATGTAATTTGTTTTATTTTAATTTGATCATCACGTGTACCAAAGTAATAGGTATATTTAATTTTGTATTACTGTGTACAATAAAAGGCGGTAAGTCGTGTAAAATAAAAATAAATAAAAAAGTCTTATTTTTGGCAATCTAAAATCTTTTATGAAAGCAAAACGAGTAAAATAAGTATTATTAATTTTATAATTTCGAGTTTATTTCTCTTTGTTTGTGATAACTTAAATCGCATGTGATATATATATTACTAGGCGACATACATAAATAAGTCAGTAAAGTTTCATTTAAATGCAAAGCCAAAGTAGAATTCTCCGTGCAGGGATTATGAGGCGCTTATAGTAAGGTTTTACCGGAAGTTCAAAGTTTAAAATACATAATATATTGCGTTGCCTGAATGATTATGCGGAGTTACCTTATTTGTTAAAGGCCAAGTAAACATTTTCATTTAAATTGGGCGACTATCAAACTTACCTGCTTGCATTTTTATTAATGATATTTTGTAAACGTATGAAAAAAGCCGTTTAAACGTGGACAATATAATATTGTTTTGCCCCAGTACTCGACCATTGTCCACGTCTAAACAGCAATCTCTAAGACATCACCGCCGAGATAGACGGGCAGGCTATCTCCGTGGAACAATGATAACCCCCCACCACCGCACGCGGCCGCTAGCGACCGCATTGTGTGAACACACACGGACAGGACCTTGTATCAATAGCGTTTGCTCGACGAGAATGTGTCGCTCCCGCATATTTTTCTGCCGAAAACGGAGGCAGAAAAAAAAGAATTGTATTATTTTTAGTAGGGCCAATTTAATAGGTCACATTTTGACATTTGTCGGTTTCAGCTTTATAGTGAGGTGACTTGCTTAAAAACATCGATTCAAGTGAATGAATCGATTCGTACTTCAAACTGTTTGAAGTTCAAACATAATATATGTGAATTGAATTCAGTTACTGTGAAAAAGTACTTATAGGTACTGTAATTTTATTTTAAAAATTATTAGTCAATTCCCTGTCCCATTATTATTTTCTATCGTAAATTTAAGGAACAAAATAAGATAAGTACATACATAATTTGACAAAATTATCAACATTCGATTTTTCCGGGTAACATCTCTAGAGTTTAAAAAGAAAAAGGGTTCACTGATGCAACATTGTAACGACGTTTAGAACAAATTTATGATGTTAAGAATGGTTTATTAGTGAAAGTAAATTGTAAAATTGCCTTCTTTTGTCATTATTACAATAAATAGTAATCGAAATAAGTTAAGTAATTAAGCAGTTCTGAATTCGAAAAATTAAATAATATTTTATAACCGCCCTTGCAAGGTTATGTTGTTGAATTTTGATGAAGTGTCAAATGTGACCTATTAAATAGGGCCTACTGTAGTTCATTATTTAACACTTCCAATACGTTTTGGTATAAAATAAATATAAAAAAATCGCAACGCTCACGTGTGAACTGAGGCCGAGTTTTCGTACTGTCCCAGCGTTCTGTCCTACGCGGTAGAGGATGTTCACGGAGATAGGACAAGACAATATTGTCATATATATTGTATTGTCCACATGTAAACGGCCCTTTATAATATCGACACTGTCCTGCTTAGAAACATGACAAGGGCAAGAAATAATACGATTGTCAATATTCCTCCATTTAGCACAGGATTTGGTCAAAGGTGCGAGGATTGTTTCTTTGTCAAATTTTTAATACGCTTCTACAAAAAATTGAGTTGACAGATAAATTTTTTTTTTTCATGAAGCGTATTAGCATACAAGAAATAAAAAATATTTGAGTGACATGTGAACGATGTAAATAATATTTTAAACACTTTACAATCCTTAGAATAGCCTATGTTTTATATATTTTTAATGTAGATATTACACTTCTGTGTCCAGGCGGATGAAGAATACAATTATGTGTGAAATAGAACCAGAACCTTGGACGAATGTTTTCGACTTGATGGCTGGTCTTAGGTAAAAAGCCTGAATAAGGAAATCGAGTGGAGATAAGTCCGCCTAGTTGTTTAGGGGTTGGCGCGTCTATCATTCTTGAGGTCTTGGATTAGATTCCTAGCAGGGTGAATGTGAAATATTTATATAAAGGGTTGTTTCATGTGCAATATTTCATTGTTTTGGACTGGCACCTGAATCGTAAGACTAATCACCTTACCTTCATGTAACAGATAATCGAAATACACTGCATTTGGTTAATCAATGCAGAGTGGTATGCACCACTGGGTGCGGAAAAGGGAATGATGATAATAATAAAAAATACCAGACGATTTTCAAAAATGCGATAAAAAATCATTGTTAAAATAGCTAAAATGAAATAAAATAAATCGTGTCATTCGGGCAAACCAATTTTTATTTTCGCATTTCTGTAACACCGTCTTTGTAAGTTGTTAACAATGGTTTCCATTTTCTAGCATAGTTACTAATGTACGTTGAGAATGGCATTAAAATTTAAATATTTGGGTAAATCAGAAGAGCTAATGTGTAATTTTAATGTAATTTGTTTTATTTTAATTTTGGCATCACGTGTACCAAAGTAATAGGTATATTTAATTTTGTATTACTGTGTACAATAAAAGGCGGTAAGTCGTGTAAAATAAAAATATAAAAAAATAAAAAAAGTCTTATTTTTGGCAATCTAAAATCTTTTATGAAAGCAAAACGAGTAAAATATATATTATTAATTTTAAAATTTCGAGTTAATTTCTGTTTGTTTGTGATAACTTAAACCGCATGTGATTAATATATAAGTAGGCGAAATACATTAATAGGTAAGAAACGTTTCATTTAAATGCAAAATCAAAGTAGAATTCTCCGTGCAGGGATTATAAATAAAAATAATAAATATATATAAATACTGCAAAAACAATTAAAAATTAACAAAACATTCGGTCAGAGATTTTTAACTCTTCTCTTACTATACTAAAAAAACCGCACGTTCCGGTGCTGAGAAGTCAATACACATACAAAAATGGGGGATTTACAATAAATAAAAAAAAACATTGATAGGCAATTGCTTCAATTGTCAAAAGAGAAAATATATAAAATACAATCGCTAAAAACATTTAAAAAAAAAAAACTATTTGTTCACGTTCACAGAGCGAAAAAACGGATCGCTCTTAGCATAACTCCGAGAGCAACTGGCGTTTTGTGGCCAGTTGTACGGGCTGGTCTGCGTGAAATTGTCTCTCTCGCTCGCAAAATAATTTAAAGCATCAAGAGTTAGACGTTAATAGTGTTTCAGATAATCGTATATTCGGTACTCTTTTACTAAATCGCCGCGACAATGCGCCACATCAGTAAGCTTTTGATTGTATAGGTGATTTATCTCCAGTTTCTGATCTAATGCTTTTTCTGTGGCTAATAAGTATTTAATAATAAATTATTTCAATCAATAATAAACGTATAACAAAGGAATACTGAAAATCTTAATCCACTATTTATTATATTTACAGAGATGTAAAAGTTATTAGATGCAAAGTGTACTGGCTAAACTTCACCGGGAAGGAAGAGTTAATGAAAATAAATATACAAAAATTGTAAAAGAATAAATAAATAAAAATATATAATTTAATATAATAAACCGGGTTGTGGTCCCGTGGTCCAAGATTCGCAACCCGCTCTACCACAACTTAGTTCCCATTTTCTAATAGTGAGTTATTTACAACTCGTTGAAAATGGCCCCAAAATTTAAATATTTGCGTAAATCATAAGAACGCAAATATTTCTTTGGAAAAAAAAAAGAGTGAAAATCACACCTTTTCAAAACAGATACCTATATATTGAAACTGCGGTAAGGGTTCGGGATAAGGGTTGCGAATTGAAGAAAAACCGAATAGATTTTCAATCCTCGGGCGCCAGGGGAGGATTAACTTCCACATTCCCGTGACAGCGCGGTGCTGGGGAGGTTTCAAAATGTTTTATCGTACATCAGACAATGAGAGAGGAAATTCTTCCGGGAATTATTATTCTCAAGCTCCGGATAATCTCTCGAGGCGAGGAATAGGAGAAATCCTTTAGCCCTTACACGCTCCCGCTTTGTATGTTAAGTGCGGTTTAACAAAATATCGAAAAATACCGCGTGCCTCGATATACGAAAATTTGAAGCAAAAATGTCGATTGGTAAAGCAAACAGCGATGGAATTATATTTACTTTTATTGATCTAGGAAAATTTCAACGTACACCATTTTGAAAGGAAATACGATTTTACTTACACGATTTGATATTATTCATTCTAAATAAAACACAGATATTTAGAAAAAATACGAATGTAAATCAACATAAACATTATCATAATACCAGAGACGAGGAAAAGATCAGATTTTCATTATTTTAGAAAAAACACAATGTCAAAAAACAACATTTTCAATAGTAAAAAAACTAATACAATTTACACACACGGTATCACCCAAAAAAGAAACATATAGATAACAGAGACCGTAAAAACCTTCGCAGCTATTTAGGAAAAATATGTTAATGGTAAATATTAAGTTAACCCTTTATTGGACACATGTTGCATCAGAGAGGGAAAACATTTTTGAGAAGAGGATATGGAAATCTAGGCATTAACTGGGCTTATGCCCTGTCATTGGCTGGTTTAAGTGGCCATTCACCATTCTCCCCATGTTTAAACTTCCTCATTTCCTGAACTCTTCCACCTGTTGACTTTTGTGAAGTAAAAGAGCTGAAACCTTTTTTATCATGTGGGTGAGGTTCATCCGGCAGAACCAATTCGCAACAAATTTAGATCTGAATAAAAAAAACTATTGTGCAAAAACAAAAGAAATGAACTTACCAAAGATACCAACCAACCAAAGGTAATAAAATATTGCATTTGAAAATTTGAGTGGTAGACTGAACTCTCAGTGTACGTTATTACGGTACTCTTGTGGCATAAGACTTATTATTAAACAAAATATTGGATAATAAATACCTCAGTTCTGGTAGTATACGTATTGAATGTATTACCGTGATAGGTGTCCTCCTATAGAGGGTTAAAGTATGTATTTTTCATATTCAAAGCATTAACTTTGTGGTAAAACATTTTACTTAATGTTAGTAAACATAAGTATTTAACCACTTACCGACTTTTTATGTCTACCGTATGTATGTGTACTACGGTGACGGTAAGGGTGATAGTGTATTTTAGTATTTGCATGTTGGTGTAGTGAGTATCCTGACGAAGAGACGAGTACGTCTCGAAACCGGTAGACATAAAAAGTCGGAAAGTGGTTAAATACTAATACTTAGTAACATTAATTAAATTATGTTTGTTAAATAACATATAAATGAATATCCCATGTTTATTATTAGAAACAAACAAACTATCACACGCCGTTTCCCCGCCATGTCACTCTGTTTTGGCATAAACACCTCGCTTCCTCTACATTCATACATATTCTTATGCCACGTCTTGGCCCTCCTCGTTTTCTGCGTAAATTGACATGTGTATCGTACATCCTTTTGACCGTTCATTATGTCGTCTATTTTGTCTACGTATCCGAACCAACTCAGTAGTCCTTTTTTGATTTTTTCGATGCTTGTCTAGCCTTCCATACGTGACGTCTGTACACCATCGTACATATTTTTCCACATATTCGCCCGGGAGAGATCGCATTTCGATAGTATTCATCGTTGTTTTTACCGATTCCATACGTCGCTCTCATATATAAGGGTCTGCACCAAAACTCATTGTGAACTTATATTATAAGAACATAATTTTATAAAAAAGGTCCAGGCGGAAGAACACAGTTCTGTGTGTGAAATAAAACAAGGACCCGGGATGAGCGTCTTCGACTCGATGTCTACTCTCGGACGAAAAATTGCTAAGGTTAAATAAAACAGGATTTTCAGGTTTTTCATTCCTTACTTTTTGCTTTCGCCCAGCTTGTGCCCGCAACCCCCTAGCAAAGCATCGCGACCCTTCGGGAAGTCGTGATCCACAAGCTGAAAAACTGTCGTAGTGTGCTGGTTGGTGGACGCGCCGCTTAAGCTTGGTTCCGGGTTCGTTTCCCGGAAGGGTCAACGTGAATAATTTATTTTAAATGTGGACGGCAATGTTTCACAGATTTTATTTATATTTATTTTTTATTGATTTATTTCACATAAAACTTAATATTTTTTAATTAATTTTAAATGTTAATAATTTGCACAAAGTGACACTGGTCGATTTTATTGTTTGCAGAAAAAAAACCGGTCTCCATAGTTAACCTAAACTCGATCCCAACTAAAGTCCACCAAGACGATAATGAATACGCGACGACTGAATAATGAGTTATGCCCACGCGCATCCAAAACTGAAGGCCGATTTTCATTTATTCTACAAACGAGAAAGTAATTGCATTTATTATTTTTAACAGTTATGTAAATACACCTGCCTACCTCGCCATTTACACACACGTATCAATCAAATAATGTTTAATAAGGCAGGACTCATTGTCAGAAACCAAGATGTGGACTAAAAGATGGAAAGATTTATTTATGTATTTAACTTTTTTTTTTTAAATTAAATCATACTTTTTTTTTGTACTTCCAGATGTTACAAAAAACTCATTTTGGGACAGAATAATATATACATAAAGGCATGGTAAAAATAATAATATAGTAACAAGTAATAATATATACATAAAGGCATGGTAAAAATAATAATATAGTAACAAGTAATAATATGTACATAAAACTGAAAATAAGATAGCAAGCAAGTACTGTATGGCTTATGTTAGGTTTTTGTTGTTTTCATTGTGTGTTTTGTAATATAAATAATATAGATGTATATAAATACCTTGTTTTTAAAACTGTCTGAATATATGTTAATTATGTTTGTTTTTTAAGTGAGTCTTCTTTGTTTATTCTCAAATGTAATAAAAAAAACTAAATTGTTAAGTGTCCTCGGCACGGGAAACCCCAGTGAGGTCACATTATTTTTATTATTAATTTATAGTTTGTAAGCTAAAAATATGAATAAATAAATAAAATAAATATAATACAAAGAAATTAAAAGAATTCATAATAAAAAAATTAAAAAAATATTTACATATTGTAAGAAAAAAATATCCCGAGGAAAAAGAAGAACTTAAAACTCATTTTCACCTTCCACATACCTCAAGTAGTAATTTTTTTAATGATTACTGTCATTTTTTTGGCGTTCTATAGGAGTCCGGTAGCCTGTTGTACTCACTACAAGCAAGGTACAGCAGAGACCTTAGACCATACCTTGACGTGCGTGATCCAGGTACGTGAATATTTTGACTCTGTCGCGTATTGTACTGGCGGACGTCACGATTGAAGGTATAGCCAATACTAGTGAGAGTCTTTATTTACACCTTGAAGCACCGTTTTTGCAATGTATAAGTTTAGTAATTTATTTATTTATTTTTTATTATTAATAAAACATATAATACAAAAAGTACACATTATACTCCCAGGAGTTATTAAAAAACTCATTTGGGACCGTACATAAAAAAAATCATTTTTGTGACAATACATAATATCATACATAGTTAATACATCCGAAATAGTAAGAAAACATAGTATTTTACACTATCTTTATAAATTACAATAAAAACTATAACTATCAAAAAGATTTAAGTAATATTTTTTAATAACGACACTTCTGGATTTTCTATTCGACTCTTCGTGTTTTAGCTCATCGGGCAGTTTAATAAATTCGGAATGGCCAATATTTTCCAGCGACCTTCTGCCGAACTTTGTTGAGCGAAACTTAGGCACGTGAAGATTCCCTAGTAACGCTTATTGTAATTGTGAATATCATGACCAAATGTGCATTTTAAATTTGTGTGAGCAAAAAGGTTTATGATATTCAAAACAGTATTGGTTATGTCATGCAGTGGCATCACCTTAAAATGAAGTATTTTTGTCTGTCGGTAGATATCCTTGACATGGGAATCCCATTTCAGTCCAAGAATGTTTCTCAGAGCTCTGTTCTGAAGAACTTGTATTTCCGAGATCTGATTTTTGCTCGCAAAACCCCATATACATGACAGATAGGATAGGTGGGAATGAATCATAGCGTAGTAGACGGCAAACAAAACGGAATGAGGAAGCAAGCCACGAAGTCTATGCAATTTGTTAATAGACTATTAAACTAAGCCAATTTTTTTTTCATGCATCGTTTTATCAATTAACGAAATTACTCCGCGTGTGACGTCTCAAGTTCTCTTCCACTTATTTTCGGTCAGTTCTGCCGATTGGTCCGAAAACCGGAAATCTTTCACAACTCTCTTATCATTGGTTGATTAAAATGAACTAGTGACGTCGTTCAAAGAAGTTCGTTTTTATTAAAATATTTTTTTATTATTTACTTCGTACATTTTCAAGAAACTTTTCCGTACAATCTAATACTCCAATTTTTACCGCGTGTAAGAAAACATTTTTTGTATCCTATTTTCCGTAGGGCTGAAGTTCTTCATTGTAGGCAGCATTACTTTACGGGTTTATAGCCCGTTACGCTATGTAGACTGTCAATCTAGGGAAGAATAACATTACGAATGAAAAGTTAATGAATAGCGGCTAAATTGCCGATATCTACAGAAAAATATGTCCGTATTATGTGTAGAAGCCATATACAGCAAGCGAATTGTCCTATTAAAGGGTGAATTCAATTATCAAATGTATACTTTTCAAGTTGTGACATAAAGCGTCAAAAAGTCCGATGTCTTGAAGGGCATCCGCTGGCATAGCGCAGGTTTAAACTGTGCAACTCAGTTTTAAGCTTAGACTATACCCTGTCTGCGTAATCTATAAGTGTGAAAGCACTACAATTAATTATATGAATCATAAACGTTTAAAAAAGATTTAAAAACACTCTAATGTTAGGTTGAAGCAAATCACAAGCGTCGCTGTTCTAGGATCATGACGAAATGTATCTCTTTCAGTATACTATGTATTTGGATTATCGTCTATTTAATTATGAACTATCCTAAATGTCAAAACATAAAATGTGCAGGAGTGATTTTTTTCGGCTTCACAAACAGCACGTTCCAAAGCATTGTAAACGCCATGTTATTTATTGTAAAAAGCGAGAAAATCCTGTGGAGAATTCAAAGGACAATTGCCTTTCAAGAGTATCCCAGGGGTTTAGGATAGTTTAGAAGAATGATTTTGAATGTTCGGCGTTTACGATAGACGGAAATTATTGAATCTTTAGTTTTGCAAATTTGGCATATAAGGTTATACAGAAAGGAAGGGAATTTCACAGATAATCATATTCTGTAAAAAAAAAAGCATTTTGAAAAATTGGCGTTTAGGATAGTTCAGAATTAAATACGTTATATTTTTATACTCATAAAAATCAAATTACGTTTCCCAAAAAAAAACATGACGAGATTCGAGGGTGTTGCAACCCAGCAACCCTGATAGAAATAATGATGGATACAAGAATGGATAATTATTATTTTCTTTAAGATATAAATATCTCAAAAATCACTTTAGAATCATCTCTATTTCAAGGATGTGGTTCGACTCAGAAGGGTCCTAAATATGCTGCGGCATATAAAATATCTAGAATTTCGAAGTAGAAATCCAAGCAACACATTAAATTTATATATAAAACTAGTGACGTGGGACTTAAACGTAAAACAAGCTTAAAAAATAATAGCAAGATCTTTGATTTGGTATTTTCGTGGAAAAGGACGTTATTTCGTTGTTCATATTGTAAGGAAATAGATATGTTTCTTTGGAGCGAGTATACGAAATAATGTAACATTTTTGAATGCTAAATGGTCATTTCTCCGATTGATTCAGCGAAGCACTATGGAAAACTCGAGTTGCCGCCTGCATCCATTCATTTATTGATAGTGATTCATGACCATGACTGCAAAGTTCGTTTGCGCAGGATGACTGGAAATTAGTCATAAAACTGTAATTTTGGGAATGACGCCCGGCATCATCAAAAATTTCCCACAGGCGCTTAATCTGGGAAGCAGACAAGTGTAACGGTAATAATCCTCCCGCAAATACCAGGAAAAGGTGATCGAATCCGCTCTTCGTTCAGGGGCGCGAGCGGGCGGGCGGGGGAGGGATGAGGGGGAGGGCTGTTGCCACGGTAACCCGGCGTCGTGCCTTCTCCATGACGACACTCCGGCCAGGCGGTGACGTCACCTAGTGACGTCTGCCCGGGGGGGGAGCGTCTCCCGCCTACCCGCACTCGGCGGAGAATTCTGTTGAAGATGAATGCATCGCGATTCTGGCTTTATATTTAGTCTTAACTTTGTCGCACCCCAAGAAGAAAACTGCATACTAAGTCGACTAAACCAAATGCGGAAGATTACATGTTTTTTCTTTTTACATTTTACATCCCCAGAGGTACACTGTCGTAAGTCTAAATTTTGCTTTTTTGAGTTAGTAATGCAGTTTAACATTTGTTTCTTTTACGAGACCTTTGACGCATATCTACGATTTTTAGAACGATATATACCACAAACATCAGTATTCTTTGACATCAATGAGGAAGTTCGGTGTCTTTTTTTATTTGTTAATGGACTATTAAATTAAGCAAAAAAATTATTTTTATATATCGTATTATCAGCGCTATGATTTTTAAATGTTTTGTATTTTTGAAATAACTTCACGTGTGACGTCAGAGGCTCTTCTCTGTCAGTTCTTCCAATTGGTTCGTTTACGGTAAGCAAACCGGATATCCTTCACGGCTCTCATATCATTGGTTAGTTCATACGAACCAGTGACGTCGTTAGAAGTAGTGCGTTTTTATTAAAATATTTTTTACTTTTTTTTTCGTACATTTTCAAGAAACTTTGGGGAATAATTTAATGCTCTAATTTTTACCGCGCGCAAGAAAACATTTTTTGTATACAATTTCCCGTAGGGCTGAAGTTCCTTATTGAGTAAAATACCGAAAAGATCACTGCAGTAAATATGATCCTACAGTATTCTTCACACATTTTTACAATCAAATGAGCAAATACTATTTTTTAAAACTGGACATTATATGTAATGTCAATCTACATTAATTTACGAGGATATACATTTTTTTAAAGTTTGTTTTTGCTCTTCGGTAAAAGAGCCAATTTAGACATACCACCGTGTACTTCGGGGGGTGCGATTTATTCATATGTAATGGCATAGTAGAGCACTGCATTTACTCGAGTACTTTAGACATTTTATGCGGCGAGAGAAGCACGAAATAAGGAAAAGTTGAAGGAAAATGCAGTGTAGGAAGAGGACGAATCTCCTGGCTTAAAAACTTAATATGTAGAGTGGTTCCACTGTAGATCCAAATCCTTATTTAGAGCGGCCGCAGACAAAATAAAAAATCGCCCTGATGATAACCAACCTCCATCGCGGAGCGGCACTATAAGAAAAAGAATTTGTGTACAAATTGCAGAAAGTCTTGATATTTTGTTTTATGAAGGCAAAATTAGCTGATCCGGTCCAGCAACTAATAAATATTATTTTTCATGTAAACTTCCTTATCAGGAATCGAAATGAAACAAACATATAGAGGCTTTACTGACAGAATGCATTAAGACTGTAGTCTGGTAAAACGCACGCAAAATGAAGAAATCATACGATTTTGCCATTTTAAAACTAACGTTTTTTTTAATCACGCAATAATAACACGCACGCAACACGCAAAAAACATGAATTAGATAAAAACAATAATTTTTAAAGGTATTTCTATTAAAAAATATACTTAAAAGTTTTATTTATTTATTTATTTTAAATAAATAAATATGTAACTAAAATATAATTACTTTTTGACCGGCAGATTTCGCTATTTCAAATTTGGACTAAACTTAGGTATATGGGTTCCCACATAAAGACTAAGTATTGAACTAAAATTTGTTGTAATATTTTGAAGATAATAAATAAAACATGAAAGTGGCTGAAGCAAAATCTTAATTTTTTGTTTTGAAAAAGAAATACAAGCATTTTAAACCACATATATTTTTGTGACATTTTCCTTTATTTCTTTCGTTATACTTTAAAAGAAAAATTTATTGAAATATTTTAGTTGAAATCTTTTTTTCAAAAGATAATTCTGGTTGTAATATTCAATTTCTAACAATATCTTATTTAGATTGTTATTACCTTCATATCTGCCCTTATCGGTACCGGTACCGAAAAAGTCAATAAAATAAAAGAAGATGTCACAAAAATGTATGTGATTTAAAATGCTCGTATCTTTTCAAAAATAAAAAAATACAATTTCGCTTCAGCCACTTTCATGTTCAATTAATTATCTTCAAATTATTACAACAAATTTTAGTTCAATACTTAGTCATTGTTAGAGAACCCAGATACCTAAGTTTAGTCTAAATTTGAAATGGCGTAATCTGCTGGTCTAAAAGTAATTATATTTTAGTTACATAAAACTTTTAAGTATATTTATGTTTTTTTATTATTGCGCGATTAAAATAAAAACATTCGTTTAATAATGGCAAAACCGTATGATTTCCTCATTTTGCGTGCGTTTTACTAGACTACAGCCTTAAATCATTAAAACAAGTTCCGGTATAATCGCATTTAAAGCTTTTTTATTTTTTTAACGCATTATTTTGCCACAATTTTCTTTTTTTTTAAAGCTTTAAAAGAGTCATCTTTATTCTAGGCATAGCATAAAATTTGAAATCAAGATCTTGCACCTATATAAAAAAATATTTTAAATATATAAAGACTGTTGACTTGATGCATTCTGTCAGTACATTTAAAATTTAATAACAAGATTTTGATGCCCTAACGTCGTGTTACATAAAGCAAAATAGAGTTCTGTGAGTGAAATAGAATCAGAATCCTGGACGACTGTTTTTGGGTAAAAAAAAAACAGTTACTGTCAAGACAAATAATTAGTCAGAGAATCAAATGAAACTGTTTTTTTTTTATTTGTTTAAGCAGTCTGGTAAAACTGTGGCCATCTTCCCCCAAACAAAAGTTTTGAATTTTACTTACATTAAGCCTTAAACAAGGGAACCATTGTAAGTACTATGCATTATTAGACATTTATTCCTTACATATCGATATTTTGAGAAATAAGGGATAAATGACATATTTGTCAAGACGTAGAAGGAAATATTGGAATCATAATATAATATTATGTTCAACAATGTTTGAGTATGTCCAAATGCTTGCAGACTGGCTGGATTTTCTCCCTAGGGAGTTGTTCATATTTAAATTTATTTCAACAGAGAGGGAAAACGTTTTTGAGAAGGGAATATGGAAGTCTAGGCATTTACAGGGCTTATGACCTGTCATTGGCTGGTTTAAGTGGCCACTTTACACACTGTGTAACATTCACCATTCTGCCCATGTTTGAACATCCACATTTCCTCAACTCTTCCATCTGTTGACTTTTGTGAAGTAAAGGAGCTGAAACCTTTATGATGTTGGTGAGATTCATCCGGCTGAACCAAATCACCTACTAGGCAACGCCTGAAAACAATTTTCCAATTTTTATACTTCTTCTTTTACCAGGTAGTAATTCAACAATGTTTGAGTATGTCCAAATGCTTGAACCACTTAAACCAGTCAATGACAGGTCATAAGCCCTGTAAATACCTAGACTTCCATATTCCCTTCTCAAAAACGTTTTCTCCCTCTCTGTTGAAATAAATTTTAATATTATGTTCTCGTGTTCAGTATTCGGGTGACATATTACCGAGTAACAGTTCACCATTAGCGACAGAAAGCTTTCAAAAATCCATTACCTTCGCTGATCGATCAAAACCATTTAGATCACTTAAACACTATGCCCCAAAAGGCTCAATCACCCAACACTTACTATGGTGATGTGTCGCTAACTACATAAGCGTTGCTTATAAACTGATATTTTCAGGAAATACCATAATAAATTTGCGTTCCTATGATTTAACAGGGAAGTGTGTTTTCAAGATATGGAAGAGTAGAAAAAAATGTTGAAAGGAGAGAGGAGTGAACGAGGGAAACTAAATTAACGGCGCACTAAGACAGTAATTTTCCATATAAATATGTCAATCGAAGCTGGACTGGCAGTGCACAACGGGATTTTAGTCCCAACACTCATGTATGGATGTGAAACATGGGATTGGGAGGGGAAGGATGAAAGCAGAGTGAACGCGGTCGAAATGCGATCTCTTAGACGAATGTGTTGAAAATCAATGTAAGACTGGGTTAAAAATGATAAAATCAGGCGAGAGTGTAAATCTGAGTCAGGTACAATTGATAGAATTAAAAAAGGCTCTCTGAGATCGTTTTGTCATGTAGAACGAATGGATGAGAAAAAAATGTGAATGCTCAGTGAAATTAAGTAGTAATGATGCATGATATCTTTAAGTACATCAGTAAGAGCAGAGGAAGGATAAAAGCCGAGTGAACGCGGTCGAAATGCAATCTCTTAGATGAATAGGTAGAAAATCAATGTAAGACAGGGTTACAAATAATGAAATCAGGCGAGAGTTCAAATCTGAGACAGATATAACTTATAAAAGTACTGAGATGGTTTGGTCGTGGATGACGATAGAATGGTAAACAGATATATGGCTAGAATGAGGGCGACTTAGATAGACGTGGCATGATCAGATAAACCAAAATTTAAAATCTGGTCACGTCAAAAGCACACGAACGAAGAGCATGTATGAATGTGGAAGAAGCTAGGAATCCATGTCAGGATAGACTTGCGAGGCGATCCATCCGCCCTGCCTATCCCTAGGGGGAAATGGCGTGATGGTAGTAGTAGCAGTAATGATTTACAGAAATATTTCAATTTTGTGGACATTTAAAATTCATTCGTAAATAATCGAGTAAAAATATGGGAAACAAATTTTATATTTCATAGGCAGTGACGGGCAACCTATGACACGCCAAGACATTTTGGGTGACACGCGTCGTTTATAGTCGGCCTGCGTACTTTTGTGAGACCTTATTCTCGGCGTTGTTGAAACAAATAAAAGAAACCGACTGGCCGATACGCTTGGTTGTGTTCAAAATGTACAAAATACCAACCTTCAATTGAAGATTTATCCAATGCAATTTAGCAACAAAAAACTCACTAATGTAAAAAAAAATAAAAAATAAGCAGTCATAAACATTTTTTTCTTTTACTAGGGCTGCAATAAATATTAATATTCCTAGATGCGACACGGCACCCAGGTCAAGTCAGGTTTTTTAGAATTTTGACGCCTTGAGCTTTAAAGTTGCCAATCACTGGTCTAGTACGATGCGCGTCTTTAGCAAAGTACGTAATCATCCCGCAACGTACTATGTTTTCCGTCCGTGTTGAAATATCTATAACGTCGGCATACTGACAAAACCCTCTAAATCAGTGTGTCGCCAACCTTTTGTCGCCGTGGACCTGTCAACGTTTCATAACTTTACCGCGGCCCACTTGGAGGGGGGACACGCATTAAATGAATTAAAAAAATAAATTAATAACAATATATTTGTACAATATATAATAGTAATTTACAACTGTGGTACATAAGTTATAGTGACAAATAAAAGTAGAGAAAACACAAGGTTTGTGGGAAAAATTAATAAAAATATATAATAACAATGAAGGATTATTATGTTTCAGATATTTATTAAATTTTCTTTTGGATTCATGGGTATTTTCAATATTTTTAAGGTTTAACGGAAGGTTGAAAGTATTTTTTTTTCAAGATTATTCAAGAAAATAATTTTGAGAATGCTCGATCGGTAATTTAATGTTAGTCTGATATGAAACAGTACTTATGATTTTCTTGCTGTATTACTGTAGAATGTTTTATTATTCAAACTTTCTACTGAATATGCTGTATAATTTTTAGGTTAATTTTTTAAATATAAATCTAGTATAATTTTAAAGTTTAATTTTTTTTGTAAATCTTGGGTATAAGGAAATTTATGTTTATAAAAAAATAAAAAAATTAAGCCAAATATGTAGTATTATAAATGTTTGTAAAGGGCAGATTTGCCGTTTATGTTAATAAAATATCTTGCAGATATATTAACTTGAAAGTTATATATCTATTTTTTTTTAAAGTTTTGATGTTGAAGTTTTATGTGTTTTGATTTAATGCTAAATAAATGAGAACCCTGAGCTTGCTTCATTAAAACAAAATGGTTCCATCTGGAAGTAATAGATGACGATGTGACACCCAAAATGTCTTGCTTGCGTCCAGATTATTTATTTGTTTTGTTTTGGTAGCCGTCACTGCAGAAAACCCCGCTTCACATAGATGGGATGTCGAAAATGGCAATAGGGATTAATTTTCAGTAATTACAGCACTATGATAAATTTTATAGGTATGTTCGATTTTTCAAAAGTAATTTTGATTTTTAAGCAGGCCATTGCGCGGCCCAGTACCATTTGGTCAACGGTCCGGGGGTTGGGGACCACTGCTCTAAATGACAAAATTTGAGAAAACAACTTTGAAATGCAGTTATTTGTCATTTTGCGAGCTTTATCGACTGATATAATCCTCTAAATCCTCCTAGGTTTAGGTTCAATACTGGCATGTACAAAAACCCACTAAAACGTTTTTTAATGTTTTCTGGTGAAGACCATTAATTCCATTTATCAAAATATTTCAATTTAAATGCATTTATTTTATTTTGAATCTTGAAATAGGGCACGCATAAACATATTCTTATGTGTGCTCTAATAATACCAATGTACATATATTGCATTTATAAGTTGTTAAACACATATTTCTTAACCTCCTGTTCGAATTTTGATTTTTTAATAATATTTTTTAACCCCCTTCTATAAAATTTAATTTCGTGACTTCGCCTTTTTCTAAATGGGAGTCTGATTTTCTGATGTTCATGTTGGCATTGACATTTTTTTTCAAAAATACTGCGTTTTTTTTAGAATTAATAATATTATACACAAATATCATCTTATTGTAAAATGTTATTAGCTTATATGTTGGTACTTTAATTAATTTAATATCGAATTTACACTTATGTTTCGGTTTTTTTTTCAAAATGATTCATGCTTTTTGTAATATGGTTAGTTTATTTAAATTTTCTTGGTTTGATAAAAATATTGTAATATGCTGCTGCAGTGGTAAATGCATGGTTCAATAATTGTGGTGTAAATACTTTTGCACGAATCCTTATCAACAAATCTTCTAATTCTTCCCAAAATGGTTTTTTTTTGCACTCTTTTTTGTTACCATCTTAATGTTTTGATAAAATGTAAGTTTCGAATCCATCATTAATCATTACATCCAAATATTTAATTGCACTAACTTAATTCCGTTTTTCATTACTGAAACAATTTAAAGAAACTAAAATGGTTTCATGAGTATGCATCATGACCAAAATATGAATAAGGAAGACAAGAAAAAATACTTTTGTCGAGTCAAACACTCGATACAAAAATGATTTTTCTCAGTATAGGCAATAATTTCAATTTATTTCTTTAATACGTTTATGTACATTACAAGAATATTATTCAAGGCATACATAAAACGGAAAAAAATAGAGAAACACTTAAAATGTGACAGAATAATGCATTTGTAAGGTTTTATCAGTATATTGACCATATCGCGTCTGTCCAACACCGTTTTCTAAGAAAAGTGGCATGGTTGCTCGGATTACAAAGGGGTAATTATTCCTATTTTGAAATAGAGCAATCTCTTAATCTGTCTTCATTGGAGAGATGTAGAACTGAGATGCACCTTATATGCATTTTCAAAACACTTAATGCTTTAAGTGATGTCCCATCTCTGTTGCAATCAATTTCTTTTCATGTTCCCAACCGTGTCACCAGAAGTCAAAATCTGCTATTTATAAAATCTTCTAAGAGCAACTTTGGTTTTTATGCCCCAATGTCCAGAATGTGTAGATTAGTCAATTCATCACACGACTTGGAATTTTTTGGGATAGTTCTTCCGGCTTTTCGTAGATCTCTTCGCGACTAAACAGTGTGGGATGAAGTTGGATTGGCATGGTTTAGCTCAAAGTTTTAGGTCTTTCGTTTTTTTAAATATATTGTATACAATTATTGTTTTGCCTTTGTTTGTGTTTGCTAAATAGTTTTATGTTCTTTTTGTTCAGTTTCTTGCATTTGTGTTTCTTCATGTAACTGTTGTAATTGGCTTAGGCCGTATATATAATAAATAAATAAATAAATAATGAGGATAAACTTATGGACTCGTATTTGAATATTTGGTCGGTCGGTTAGCGGCTAACATTGCGCAAGTCGCAAGCCTCGCCGGACAGTCAAAATGAACCCGGTCTATTGAAGCAGAACAAAACACATTTTTAATTAATTAACTTTCTCTCGGCTCCGACAACTCCAAGTTCGATGACGAGGTTGAATAGGGGTCGATATTCGATATTAAATTGCTAAAAACATCGAGAACTAAATAATTAATAGTGACTCTGATCGCTACATAATCTCAACTAACGCCGACCATTTTGGAGTATTTAACCAATGGAGATTTACCGATCTTGGTTGGGTCTAATTTTTTGTAGACAAGGACTGGATTTCACTCCCAAGCAGGGTTCCCATTTCAAAATAAAGGCATGCCTGTTCCTGGTGCCTAAAATGCCTGACTACAGAAAAATGCCAGTCTAAGGTGAGAAACCAGTAAAAAACATAAGTAATATTTTAATTGAAATGTAAATATATAGTAAGGATAAACAAAATAATGTGATTACTTCGTTAACTGACATATTTTTCAGGTGACGAAATTTTCTGTAATACGTAAAAATAAGAATCTTCGCGAAATTCCAAAATTTCCTTGTTTCACCAATATCGCCTGAATTAAAAAATGCCTGTCTCAGAGCAATGTCGGCCGTCCGCCTGTCTAAGCCTTAAAATGCCTGTAATATGGTGACCCTACCCCCAAAGGGAGGTATCAAGAGTAATCAATTAATATTCATATGAAATTGTTGTTGAAACATGTTTAATTTCAGGTTACCAACGAAGTTTCTTCTAATTCTTATACAAATTTTCGTACAGAAAACTCGATTTTATTTTAGGGATTATTTTTTTTTTTTTAATTATTATTTATTTTTTTAATTTTTATTTTTTATCAAAGGGAGGTATCAAGAGTAATCAATTAATATTCATATGAAATTGTTGTTGAAACATGTTTAATTTCAGGTTACCAACGAAGTTTCTTCTAATTCTTATACAAATTTTCGTACAGAAAACTCGATTTTATTTTATAGACAGTTGAAGATAACTTTGTAAACTTCCTATTTTAATAGGGGCGATGGTTGTGTTCTGAAATCGGTCGACATAATCTAAAATATTGTGCCAATTTCTAAAAAGGTGCTTACCTATATAAATTTATTAGAAGTTGAAAATCACAAATGTTGTTATACGAATATTGATATAAAGTCGTTACTGTATACCTCGTGTTTCTTTTTATGTTGGTCAAGAATAGTAAACAGTAAACAAACGAAAAACATCTGTATAATGCTCGCTGTATTACCGACGGGAATGGTGAAAACGCGCTAAACAGTTTGACATTGAAATGTTTTAGCTAAATGTTTACATAAGAGATCTCCAGTCACAGCTTGGTCTCTTTAGTAAATAATAGTATATTTATATCCATTTTTATAAAAGATATTATATTAATAACACCCTTTTTTAGTGGGGAATATTTTTTTTTTTAGAATTTACGGTGTGGTATTTAATATGGTATTTCGCACATCAATAGGGTATACAAGAAAAAAAATACAATCTAATATATAATATAAACCCAGGTAACTTTCAAGAAAAAGAACGAGAAAAAATGGTTTACCTCTTCGTTCTAATTCTCAAAACACCCTCTCAATACCCATCTACAATTCCTCTTTTTCTCTTGCTCGTATAGCGTCCATGTGGCTCGACTGTGAAATTATCTCCCATCTTCTATCAAAGATGTTACTACAATATATCGGTTTAAATCACGTCTGAAGAAACATCTCCTTTCTCTTCCTTAATCTCGCCTCCTTTCCTCTTTATTCCTTTTCCCCACTGAGTAATAGTATTGATTTAAGGTAATTTATATGCAAATACAATTATTTCTATTTTTGTATATCTTTACCTTTTTTTACTTATTGGATATGTTTTGTATCTTGAATTATATGAATAAACTTTTATTTTAATGGTTGGTTGGAAGAAATTGCCGCTTGGCAATAAGTAAATACGTATGTACAAAAGGTTAAATAAATATACAGGGTGTTCTTTAAACCCTGTCACATCCGAAACTACGATGATCAGTATGAGCAAGAAGACATATTGGTGCATTAAAATATTTTTTTAGAATAATTAAAATCATAAAAAATAAAATATAGAAAAAAACAAATGGTTGCAAAGGGAGACTGTCCACAGGTGAGTCATGCCTGGAGTCAGGCGTGATATGTATTTATATTATCTGGGTACGTATTCTGATGGGAAGTTAAAATTTATCTTAAATTTTATCTACAAAGTAAAATTAAGTTTTCAGTATGAAAAATATAATAATATGTTTAATTTTTTATTTTCTTAACATGTTAAATTTTGATATAAGTTTTACCGTCTCAGTATATACCGATGAAGATAGCCGTTTATAATCGCGGCCCTGGAAATTAACTTTAATGTTTTTCGAAGCTCTTTAATTTTATTTTCTTTTTTCCTTCTCATTGTTTTAATCTGTCAAATAATGGAAGACCATTCATGTACGCAAGAAGATTTATGTTGATCTTAAACCATAGAATTAAGATCTTAATTCTATGTCTCAAACGTTAAAAAACGACGAAAAAAAATGCTCGAAAAATATTTAAAAACAAATCAAAAGGAATATGTTGCTTTGATAATAATAATTCTCTCTTTGGTAAAGATTAATATTGACAAAAAAAGTCTACTTGTGAAATAAGTGAAAGTGTTAGTTGATTCCGCAAAAAAACTTGTACTTAGAGCAGCATCCTTCAACCAATAGAAATCGTTAGTTTTTCAAGGTGATTATTTTTTAAATTAAATGGCGTCAAACGCTGATCACGACCACAAAAAAAAGAAGATACTGATGGTATAGTGCACAATAACACTCGAGTTCTTTGAAATTAATGACCACAGTGGAATAACCCAATGTTTAAAAACTAGCTACGGTAAAAATGCTACAAGTTTTCAAGATCTAATGGAATATGAATGGGGGAAAATTTAAAAGTTAAAAATTACATTTTATCCATAGTTATAAATACTTGAATTGATGAAAAACGTGCATTGCATCGCATCCGTTGAAAACTCAATCGATTAAAGAGAGTAAAAACGGAAAACGGCGTACTTTTCTAGCAAAAAAATCAGTAATATTTGAAGACCATATTAAATTATATATAGCTGATCTCGAGTAATCGTTCCAGCTAACGTTGTCTCATGAGACTAGTACGAAGTAGGTTTTTGTAGTTCGACAAAACAATAATAACATAGTGAAGGTTGATTAGTGGCACACGACGTCATACCATAACAAGATTGGTTCTTGCCACATTGCGAATAAAAATGTACAAGCAAATTTATGCGTACCTACCGATCCATAAAAAATGTACAGTAAGTACTTATCCACAGATCCGAAGCGGTCCAATAATCTTTCTAGTCGAGAGTCGAGAGCAATCATATTTGAATTACGAAAAGTTCGAGTGCAAAGGAATTTCAAAATATTTTTACCCTTAGTGGGTTGCTCGCACAGAGGGCATTAAAAAAAAGAGCTAATAATAGAAAACAACATTTTAAACCAACTAAAGTTTATTTTTTATTTATTTAAGATGTTTTTTTTGAACAAACATTACTTATATTATTTACTGTTTCAGCATTTACTTTGTGGTAATAACATTTTTAATATATTTTTAATAACTTAATAACGTATTTTTACGCCACGCAAAACTTGTGTTCTAACTAATATTAAACTCGTGTGTGGTGAAAAAATGTAAAGTGTTTTTTATTTATAATATATTTGCTATTTACTTATTCGGATTTAACTCCAATGTTCATTGAATACACCGTCTTTGCGGGTGTCTATGAACATTTTGATATAAGGTCATAGCGGACATTTTTAATAAGTTCCAACTACTGGTAACTGGTAACCACAAGCATGTGTTTAACAAGCATAATGTACCAACACTATGTATTTTATTAAGTTTACCACTATTTTACGATTTATTTCAAAAGTATTAACACAAGTTTGATTTTATACCATCGTAAAAAGGCACGCTTGATTTTATAAATAACACATAAAGACAATTAATTATCATAAACCATTAAATTGGAGAATAGAGAGCTAATCACGATGTGGATTTTTAAGATATACATACATTCTACTGGTTGAAAAACAAATAAAAGTTGAATGCAAGAAGTCTTAGTATAAATAGAAGTCAAACGGACGCTTTTTCTTGAAACTAAAATAATTTCGAACGTAGGTAATTTGTGGGAAGAGCATTTTCTAAAAATATTTCAACAAAATGGACACATTATTAATAACTCGGACACGTGGAAGAGAAATGATTGCAATAACGCAGCTAAACAAATAATGGACGACATATTTATTATTGCGAACTGGAGATTGGAGATGGTGCACCGATTAGCTCATATTATGCATTATCATTTGCGCAAATTAAATTTTAAAAGTTAGGATATTGTATATTCTAGAATAACACGCGGAAAATAAACTAGATCATGTTCTCCAAACTTAACTGCGTCATCTTAGAATACGTATAACGGCTGAAGTACATAACAAAGTTATGATTGATAAGAGTTTCTCTACTGATAACGCGGTAAGGTAAGAATATACGAATGCGAGGGACAATAATGATAGGTATACAGAAACAATTACATTACATGTCATTCAAATGCACTATTATTTTATAACATCATAATTGACGCTAAATGAGAAGTGAGAATTTCCAGCCATGGCTATAATAAACAGCTTATGTATGAAGTATAAACACGCGCTAAGAACCGACTGTGAACGAGTGGACATAACAGAACGGCCAACGGATCCAAATACAACATGTGATCTTGTCCACACATCTAATTTCGACTACAGACGTTCACATATTAATTTCCTACGAAATTCCTTAATCAAAACCCCTTGCTCCAAGTGAAACTGTTCAGAGACCCTAGGCTGTTCCTAGGGATGCGAAAATATTGAACACGAGAGCAACATAACCAAATTGTAACACTACACGAGTTGTAAACTAATGTGTACATTACGTAATTAAGCGGACATTTTTAAACACAATGCTGTCACATGACCTTATAAGAGTGCACCGCAGATTCATTGGACAAATCGCCAGGAAATCAGGAAAACGGGAGGATCAAATAATGCAGTCAAACTTTAACCAAATTTAGACATACGTGAATCACTGTGCTGATGGCTTTCTCAAGACTCCGACGTGGGCATACTACGTGGACACATATTTATGCACTTAATTGGCTCTATTCGTTAACTAACTTAATGTAATTATATTCATAGATGATCTTAATTGCAAAATAGATCCCTAATTTCTCTATAAACTATTAAATATGCGCTGAATATATAGGTCAAATTTCTTTCAGCCATTGTTAGAGTGCAGCGATGATCCAGCATTTTAGTTCTAATTCAAGGATTATAACATAACAGCTGTGTAAAATATGACAGAACACATTGTGAAATATTTATGAATCTTAGCAAGGGACATAAAATAGTGAAAAATCCTACCTTATCTTATATTCGTAGAATAAATGTTATCCAATACACGGCGAGCGCATTCCGCGTCCTTCACTATCAACAACACCCAGACCATAGAGAATGATGCTGATACACAAACATATGATAAATATAAACATTGCGCATGTCAACCATAGACAACTTTTGTTTACTTGCAACCAGGGAGTAAAATACCGAAGGCGAAAACAGGCAACCGAGTAATAAAGAATGTTGCAGTTACATTACAAAATAATTGACAAATCATATAACTTATATCTTTCTACTTAGTATTTACTTTGATTGCATTTTTCTAAAGAAAAATATGCCTACTTATGGGTTAGTAGGCAGAAGGGAAAAATATTTTATTTTCTTCTAGTAATCTAACAAGAATGTACACAAATGTGTAGTAAAAAATATATTAGAAAATTAATACTATAATTAATTTGTAATATATTTAATTTTCTTTAGCAATCCAACAAGGATTTATGAAAAATGTTTTGAGGCAATAAACTAATAGTGAAATAAAAATATTTCTGATAAAAATTAAAAATAGTTCACCTTTGCCTAGTTTAAAAATTTTTGCTTGTTCAACCACCAATCGTATTTTTAGCATTTACCTATTTTATAAAACCATTGTACGTTAAAAAAAATAATTTATTTGCTTGTTTTTATATATATGTATATACATATATGATAATATTAGTACATAATGTAATTGTAAGGATATTTGTGATTATAACGATATTTGTACACCCTATAAAATAAAATACCACTAACAGACAAAAACAATATCCCATCGCATCGTTTTCCTTGGGAGTAGACAGAGAGGATAGATCGCCACACCACTTTGTCTTTCTTTACATGCCTTAGCTTTCTCTACATTCGTGCATGCATGCTGCTCCGTCTTTAGTCCATTTTATATTTTTTAAATTTGATTATGCCGTCGTTATTGGTTTTCCTTGTTTACACCGTTTATCAACATTTTGCTGGCCTAGTTCTTGTATGTTCAACAGACCATTTATAGAAAATTGAGTTATGAATACCGATATGTTCATTATCTTATTACGTGTCCATGTAGCTAAAGAATTATTATTTTTTCTGTTAATAAATAGTATTTTCAGCATCTTTTTAATGCCAGTCTCCACTTACTGATTTTACTCATTTGATTTGAAAAATAAATAAAATGTAATGTAAATGTCTTTTGTAAAATTTGCAAAATGGTCTATTGAACATACAATAACTAAGGCAGATCGATTTTTAAATTTTGAAAATTAAATCCATATACATTGATCATTCTTTATTTGTACCTGCTCCTCTCAAAAATAATTTGTGCTTATATTATAAAATATATCTGCTCACATAAAATTCCATATCTATTCCTCGTATAGCTACCATATGTTCTGTTGCCTTGCCAGAGGGGTCTGGGGCACAAGCAAGGCAAAAAGTAATAAGGAATGGAAAAACTGGCATAATAGAGGGAGAGAAGATAGCATCAGATCTTAATAAATCTGCCCCCCCCCCCCCCCCCCCGTAGGACAATTTATTTAACTTGTGCATTGTTCGTTACTGCGACCTCCCCAAACAAGGCAAAAGTTGGAAAAAAAAATCCACAACAATTTATATTTTTATTAGTAACTACTCGTACTTATTTATTAGTTTATTATAAAATCATTAATCTGAAATAAAATGAAAGTAGTGGGGCAGAATTTCCCATCCGCTATTTTCCAAATAGTTTTTAGCATTGTCATGTTGGAAAATTGATGCATTGTGTCTGGTCTCCCATTCTGGCCGTTTTTCCTTCAATGCTCTCTTTAAACTAATCACTTGTTGTTGGTACAGCTCTCCAGTAATGGTTTCACCCGGTTTTAGAAGCTCATAATACTCAACTCTCTTCTGGTCTTCATCTTCAAACTTTTTCGGCTGTCCAGACCGCTTTTTTCGGCTGTCCAGATCGCGTTTTGTCTTTGATATCAAAATCGCCTCTTTAAAGCGTTGAAACCACTCAACTACTGACTGATTTTGACAGCTTATAAATAAAGCTTCAAAATGAAATATATGATTCAATGATTTGCTACAGCGCATACACAAGTGTTGACATTTAGTGTCAAATTCCGGTTTTTAAGTTATAGACCCAATACTTTAAAATCTTTACTACACATATTTAATGTGAAGAATGAATAATTTTTTTTACAATTTTACTTATAATAGCATTAAAATTAGGTTTAATGTCCGACAATTGAATACGGAGATCTGGAGCGGTATCCACTCTAGTTCTTAGCATGTTTTTATTGTAAGCTTTAGCTTAAAAACCAGTCTCACATTGGTAAGTCGTTACAAATGGAAGCAGAATCATAATAGCCTTCTTAATGACTGCGGGTATTCGTCTTTAAGTCCAATCTAAAAGTCATTCAAGATCTGATACGAATTTTTATTTTTGGGAGGATGGATTCTTAACATCGATCAAATTCTCACACTCCGACACAGCTAACATTGCGAATGGAATCTGTAGGTTCGTTATGTAATGTTTTCTACGATAGTGCGCCCTAACTCTTAGAACCTACTAAACCCTTCTACGGAACACCTTTTGAGAACCGCTGTGGAGGCTTACTTTTATAATGGCTGCTCGATTGTCGCCAAGCAGCGAACGTTCCGCGCTCACTTTAATATTGCTACCTGAGTTCATGTTCCTGGCTGAAAATCAATTGTTGTGTGAGTACACATTCAGGAAAAATGGACGTATGGAAAAGAAATCAGGGGTAGAATGGCCCGCGAGATCAGCCCAAAACATCGAGGTAGTAAAGCAGTCTTTTTAAGGATCTCCTCGGCGCTCTGCATGCAAGAATTCTGCTGCTCTTGGATATGATCGACAAATTTGATGTTGGGAATGAGTAGTTTTAGTAGGCTATGGCCACGGCACACACAGAGGGATCTGCAATGAAGGTGTTGCCCGAACACTTTACCGGGCGCCTGGTCTCTTTGAGGGGCGATTTTCAGTGGGTGGCGCGCTCACCCCATTTAGCCCCTTGCAACATTTTTTAATGGGGGTATCTCAAATCCATCGTGTACACTGATCGTCCAACGAGCCTTGTTCAACTGAAGGACAATATTCGCCAAGAAATAACCAGCATACCCATCGCTATGCTGGAGAGATAACCGACACTTGCCGGATAAGTTTTTTTAAAACAATGTAATCTTATATTTTAAATGTTGAGAAAAATATATTGAAATATTGAGGAAAAAATATTAAATTGATAACTGTAATATCTTCTGTTTTATTAACCCTTTAAAATCGGCTAATTATGCTGCCGCACCCTGTACAAAGTAGATAAAAATTGTTTTTGCATAGTTATTTTATAAAATCCTACTGCGAAAAATGCATTTTAACAACCTTTTGCATTGGTAATTTGAAGAAGGGTGGAGGCAGCTCATGAAATACAAAAAAAACT
Organism: Micrasema longulum; assembly: GCF_059751315.1. Classification (NCBI taxonomy): domain Eukaryota; kingdom Metazoa; phylum Arthropoda; class Insecta; order Trichoptera; family Brachycentridae; genus Micrasema; species Micrasema longulum. The sequence goes on from NW_028278455.1 coordinate 40,353, forward strand.
TTTTTTGGTTTCTTATCCAATCCTATCTATTTTCCATCCCAAATTCATTTGTCACTGAATACTCTATTGGCCTTAAAAGGTAAAAGACAAGCTTCAAAAATATAAAATATTTATTTACATTAAATAAAAGCAAACAAAAGTCTCAAATGAGTTATTATAATATATTTTGACAATACCATACCACTTGGAACATTAAAGTCATATATATAATATACAGAACAAAAAAAAAGTAACAACATTCCCATATTTTATGTTACAAGTTCAAGGTTTAAATTTTTAAAGCACGAAAAACAAAAATTAAAATACTTTCTTTTATATATCTCTAATGACAATCAGTCAAATTTATCACACATTGATTAACACACCTTCAATTTGGAATTATTATTATGTAGAAGTACAAATAAAATGTTCTACTTATGCAAGGCTTCCAGTTATCTGGGATCAATCAAGGTGAAAATGGTTATTGCAACAATCTTACACATTTAAAATCTATTATGTTTATCAATTAATTTAAGATGCAGTAGTTCTTTTATTTTTAATTTGATCCTTAAGTCTTAAGCTATGGTTTCCTAAGGGTTATCTGTACAAACCAGATAATGCAGGTTTTCTAGAGAACGTTGATTGTGATTGGAACATCAAACAGCGGTGCCTTCATTTGCAGGATGGCTGGCAAAGTGGTACAAACAGTGGAAAACATTTTTGAGTCTAAGAATGAGATTTGGACTGTCAAAAATGATGAAATTTTGATTGATTTTGTAAGTTTTTTTTTAATTTGCACTAAACCTTGAAATGCACAATGTAAAGCATGATTTTTAAACACCCCACTCTCCTCCAAACAATAGTATTTGACTTCCGATGAGTCCTTATCTTCCAATATATATGCTAGTTTGTCTAGGCTGCCTATTTTCCGATGCAATACGTCTCAGTTTTATAAAAATATGTTAATGAAATTAAGTGATTATAGCTGCTAGATAATGGCAACGCTCTCTTTAAGTTGACATCTCTGGTCATCGATGGTCGTCTTGGAACGCCCCCCGCATCACAGCATGTCTTGGCCGCTAGATAACGGCGCTCCTTTCTTAGGAAACCATAGCTTTACAATCACTCTCAAGACCATTTTTAGGGTTAGATGAACCAGACTAATCAAGTTGCATTTTTTTCCTTGTGTGCGTGTGCTGTTTTATTTTTATTGCTTCTTGTTTTATTTTATAAAATTAAATAACATGTATGAATATTTTAAAAATAATTTTACTGTGTGAAAATACTATTTTCAAAAATGATAATTGAAGCTGTTCAGTTTTATATACATTTTTATACTTAATGTTATTAAATATAAGTATATAACCAATTAATGACTTTTCTATGTCTACCGGTTTTGTTTATTTAATAACATTTAGTAAAATGTTTGACCACAAAGTTAATGCTTTAAATATTAATAACATATTTTTTTAGTTTAAAAACCTTTCAAGTTTAAATACCTAATTGAGATTTAAATATTTAAAAAGAGAAACTCACAAAACTTTTATTTTATTAAAAAATAATACAAGAAACGAAATAATTGTTTTTTGCACCACAATCAAAAAATATAACCATTGATTATTATAAATTAAATTTTACATTCAATGGTATTGATAATATTTGAAGGGACATTCAAATTTAAAGTATTATACATGTTAAGTCATTTTAATATAGAGACATTTCATTTACATGAATGAAATTAAAATGTTCCTTAGTTATGCTAATTACTTGTACATAAGTTTCTAAATTAGTATTGCTTTTTTTGTGTACATACATTTTTTTATGTTAAATTTATTGTTCATATCATTATTTTAAAAATATATTTATTATTATTATAAATACTTACTATTAATTTGTTTATCAATTTTGGCTAAATTTTTAACAATATTTACTCGTCCAAATGTTTGTAGAAAATATTGGGGATTTATTTAGATTGAAATTTATTGCAAAAGACTGGTCCAAGAAAAAGTATAATTTTTTTTTAATGTTGCCTATTAGGTGAAATCATTCAGTCAGATGAGTCTCACCTACATCAATAAAAGTTTCAGCTTTTTAACTTTAAAAAAATCAACACATGGAAGAATGAAAGAAATATGGATGTCACAGTGTGTAAAGTGGCCTTTAAAAACAAGCCTATAACAGGTCGTAAGCCCCACAAATGCCAAGACTTTCAATTGCTATATTACTGAATTGATTTTTAGTGGATATTTACTGGAGGAGAATATCACCACATCCATTATTGTATATTTATCACTAAACTACAAATAACTATTCTGTTAATTTTTTAATTTTCTTCTTCGGGTGCCTAATCAGGTCCAATCTGTTGGCGGTCACCATGGATATCAATTTAATTGTATGAATAAATAAATAATTTAAGTGACTTAAAAATATATGTGTGTCTCTGTGTATGTATATTATGCAATTGCATGCAATGCGTTGCTTTTCCAAAAAAATTATGTTCTTTATGTACTAGCATTAATTGCTTTTAAAACTTACAAATTATCTACACACTTGACAGTAAATTTTTAACCCTAGTATTATTTTTTGTTAATTATAATTATTATTATTGTATGGTTATACTATGCACAAATAATTCCAAATTTTAGGTGTGTTCACCAAAACTTTCATTAAATAAAGGTCTCCATAGAATAATTCTACATAGAAGAATCTATATCATGCGGAAGTTCAGTGGGTTTTTTTTTATTTGTTTATTCTTGAAAGAGTTTTATACATTTATTTTGTTTGGGTAAGAAAAGGTTTTTGGCTCATATATTGTCATGTTATAGTTAGTTATAAAGGTGTTAAACTTGCTGTTTCTTTGTTGTTTTTAATACTTGCTTTTAAAAAATATATATATATTTTAATCCCGAATCGAGTTGTAATAATTCCTGGGAATGTAATTCATATGTATTATACTTTGTACTATATGATTTATAAATTAAAAATAGATTATCAAACGAAGCCAATTTATTTTTTAAATTTATTTATGTATCATACGACGGCCTAGTTTCATAGAAAGATAACTAAAAAAAATGATTTTTCGAGTTATACTAATTATTATATTTTTTTCAAAAACACCCCTTTTCAATTCTACATAGGTCTTTTAAAAACTATTGGTTTTCTTTTGTTAGACGGATGTTTTTATATGGAGATAAATAAACTTAACAATCTTTTAGCTCCATAACTAATTAAAACTATCTGATAATTTTCATAATAACTTTAATTCTAAAACGAGTAGCCATTGTGTATATATTACACACAAATATATACTTTACTGAAGGTGATGCAAATAATTATTTGTTACAAATCAATTTAGATTTGTCAAAACTTTGGTCAGCCATTACTCAAAATTAGTCATTTCTAGTTATCTCTGCATGAAATTGAGCCATTGATTATTATCAGCGCTATGATTTTTTAACCCATTCCCCACGTTCATAACTGATGTATTGTATTTATTAGTTTAAACACTTATTTTGTTAGTGGCCATAAATTAGTTAACCTCAATAGTTGATAAATACTTAAGCGACGAACCTTTTAGATTATAAATTACTCACATATCCTGTAAGCACCAGGTACTAGTGCTGTCATAGCCGCTCACAGACGCATGTGAGCACCGCAATAAATGAGTTAAAGTTTTGTGATTTTTAAATTACTCCATCTGTGACAATACAAGTTCTCTTCGGTAAGTTCTGCAGTTGGGGAGTTGGCTTCCCGTGAACCGGAAATCTATCACAACACTTTATCAGTGGTTGATTCGGAAGAACTAGTACGTCATTCAAAGTAGTTCATTTTTATTAAAATTGTTATTGATTTTTTCATGCATTTTTGAAAAATTTCACCATACAATTGAATGGTCTAATTTTTACCGCATGCAAGAAAATATTTTTTAAATCCAATTTTCTGTAGCACTGAACTTCATTATTGAATATTACTTTTCAGACTAATTGAAGATTAACTTGGTAACAGCAGATTTGAATAAGATGATGCATCGATAAGACAAAAAAGCTGCTACGTAAATTAAAAAGTGGAACCATACAAATGTGTTTTTATTTAATACAGTTAAACCTCGTTTTTCCGTTCTTTGATTTTACGTTTTCACGGTTTTACACCGAAATATTTAGGTTCTTATTTTTTTCTTTACATTCTCATTCAATATTCCCCTCAATTAACGTTTTTCATACCCCGGTTTTACGTCGAAATTTTTCCATAACTCATTCGATCTGTCAAGAGACGAGCCGCGCGCCGCCGCGTGAATGGAGAATAAAATCTAGGAAAATAAAAAAATGTGTTAATTATTGTCTCAAACTAAATTCAAAGTAGGTGCAGTGTAATTGACCATTTTGTCTAATTTTGACATTTTACTAAATAGTAACATGCAGTTGACGCATGTTTAGGAAGATTAGTCTTTACATCAATAAATTACGATGCAGAATGTTTAAAAAAATGGCAATAGAAATAATGTGAAAAGGAGATAGTTTAAACAGTTATCATAAAAGTGTGAAATTGCCGCGATGTAAATGACCATTGTAATTTTGCGGTGCCATACTAAAAAAAGTGATACCATATAAATAAATTTTCCCAATATTTAGGGAAAAATTCGTTATTTGCATTTTATGCAAATTCAATTTTTTATTTTCGCGTTTTAAAGGTTAAGTACCCAGATAAAATTACTTAAACATTTTTTTTTAATTCAATAAAAAATAACATTGTAGTATTGCTTGAAAAAATACAAAATATTTTTTATTAAATCATTGGTAAATATGAATAATCCCCAATCATGACAGTTCTTACAATTTTTCTGCAGTATGTTTAGTATAGTCTTGTACAATAATTATATTTTAATGAAATTTAATTTTTTCTATACATTTTTCATTTTCTCACTTTAAAGTTTTCCTCACTTTTACACTTTTTTTGTTGCTCCCTTGAAAAACGTAGAACAGGGGTTTTACTGTAATTAAGTATTTTTAAATAATGAACCTTAATTTAAGAGACACCTTTAACTTAATTGATCTAAAAAACTGTACTTAAACTTTAAAAAGCTATTTTATTTGGCTATCAATATTTGGAACAGAAGAATGGCAACTCATATATTTTAGCTACATAATACTTACATATTTAGAGGGATGGTTTTGATGGCCATGAATATTTAAAAAAATGTTACAAGATAGATTAAGAAACTTTTGAAGAATAATATGCGAGTATCTTTACTTTATAAATTCATCCATCGGTTGATTTTTGTGAAGTAAGAACTGAAATTGATTTGGGCTGATTTGAAATCGATTAATAACCGAGTTTTAATAACAAAATTTTTAAGTAGGCCTAAATATTTATTTGATAAAAAATATTGCTTTTTATTTTATTTATATCATTTTTCTGTTTATGGCATCCTCAATCTACTTAATATTAAAAAGTAGTACTGGTTTGTGTTACAATTATATTATTATGTAAATTTAGTCAATGTTTTTATTCAACAAAAGCACGTATTATATTTTTTGTATCAATTAAAACAATTATTCACCAAAGACTAGAGACAGATTTCAAAATATTGTTTAATCTATCATGTTATATAATTCTATCATTATTATATTAAAAATAAAATTTCAAAGAATGTACAATATTAAGCAAAACAGTTTATATTCCGAGGAAAATATTCTAACAAGTTAAATAAACTTTAATGAAAAAAAGAAAACTTTAACAAAATAAAATACATATCTGAAAAATACGTACATTTTTTAAGTTACCATTATGGAATTCTACTAAATATATTATTTTAAGAACTGCATCCACAGTATTTAAGAGAAAACAAATTATTTACGTCTCATTTAAATTTTGAATAAGTTCTTATAATACAATAAGGTAACCACTATCATTAAAATTCGGTATTAAAATATTTTATAAACAATGCATTGGTAAATACACATACAAAATACATACTTGGATCAGAACATAAGACGGTTCAAGGTAAAGAACAAGAGAATAACTAACGTTTTTCAATAGTAAAATGAATATTTTTTAGGTACGGCAATTGATTTATTTTTTTTAAATGGCAACACCACACGTTATGTTTGTGTGTAATATTATTATATTCATTCGGCTTTAATTAATTCCTTTAAAATACAAATTATTTTTAGCAGCATTTAAAATTGATACTAAAAATTCAACAGAAATCATTAAAATAAATTAAATTTACAAAAATACATATTTTAAGTTGTGTGACACAAAGTTGATGCCTTTACACAATAAAAGTATTCAAAATATACAAAAACCACAATAAAATTAATGGAAGTCAGATATTGGAGTGCCACATTGAGTTATGTATGTAGGTACTTATTCCTTTATCTTTGTTCTAGGCAATTAAACTGAGTTTGAAAAACACTTTAATTTTCTTCATGTTTCATGTGTTCAATATTAACTTATTATGCAACAAAAATATAAGAAATAAGCATAAAATGTAATACATGTATGTACACAATATTTACAAGAAAGTGTTTTGATTTAGCGAATAGGAAATGTACGGCAGGGTACTGTATGTCATATTTTCTCTAACATATCTGTAATACAAGCGTTGCAAACACGAACAGGACTTCCCCAGCCTCTTTCCGGAACAGCTTGCCTACAAAAAAGTGAAAACTTATATTTCTGCTATTGTACGTTGTTTATATTATTATTGTATATATTTTTTTCTTCTTGTTAATGTATAAGAGCATATCGTGGCCTTAATTTTAATACAACGTAAGTCACTAAATGATAACTGTAAGGAATGTAGGTATATTGTTGGTGACATCAACATATCTATAGTCGTCTGCATACCCACATATCCTGGCAGTCGTTCTAGATTTGTCTCTCCTAGAAACCAGTCACTAGCCTACAGCCCATTGTAGTAAAAACCCTAAACTAGTACAAGTACTGCAGGGTATTATTCAGTATTTTCACAACCACCTGAGTAAATAACACTAACTTTACGGGATATAATAACAACTTCATAAACCAGTCATTTTCAATCAAATACCGTACAACATCGTTACGTTTCTCAATTTTACATTTTCCCACTTTTTACAGCGAAATGTTCAGGTCCCATTTTTTAGATACATTCACATTCAAATATTCCCCCCAATTAATGTTTTTCATAACACCGGTTTTATGAAGAAAATTTTTTGAAACTCATTCTAAGCGTTAAAAAGCGCCGAGAATAAAAGCAAGATAAATAAAATAAAAAGTGTAAATTATTATCACAAACTAAATTCAAAGTATGTACAGTGTAATTGTATGAGATTGCTTCGGGAATAAATGCATAACATCGCTGTTGTTTTCATTATTATCCATATACGTATATCGTATATGTGTATGTCATCACTGTCATACGTATTATTAAATAACTTTTGATTCTATTTTCGACATGTATTATAAATTTTTAATATTTTTATTTTTCTATTATTATTTTGTATATTTTTCTATTATTATTTTGTATATTGTTTTGATTATTTTGATTACCTGTATATTGTTTTAATATGTAAATAAATATTTTTGATTTATATATCGAAGAGTCCCGACTTAACACGAAATTTTCTAACAAGTCGGGACATAAAAAACATATAATTGTGTCTATGTAAAATTGTGTATTTTGTGCATTAAATAAAATATTTTTTTTTTTTTTAAATTGACCTTTTTGTTTCAGTGTCAAACTTTCTTAAAGGCTAATTTGCATTGTATTTTGATAGATTTTTCAAGTAAATACAATCTCAGTGACATTCCGATGTCCTTTAAGGTTAGTTTCTCATTATATCCTTGTGGGTTTTTTCATTTTTTTAACAAAAACGCCATATTGACATTATATATATTGGCGGCCTCCGTGGTGTAGTGGTCAAGACGCTTGACTCACGCACGGAAGGTTCCGGGTTCGATTCCCGGTTAGAACACAAAAGTTAAAATGTGATTTTTCTCAAGCCTGGGTGTTCTGTGATGTAATTCACCACTGTAATTGGGCCCCCTGGCCTGTTGCGGTGCAAAAATAAAATAAATAAAAAAATAATAATAAATTGTGACGGGCAGGCAGTAAACGCATGTTTAGTAAGAATAAAGTCTTTACACCAATAAATTACGACGCAGAAAGTTAAAAAATGTGGCAAAAGAAATATTATTGGAAATTTTAAACATAATGTGAAAAGAAGATGGTTTAAACAGTTCTGAGGAAAAAACAATTTCTTCATTTAAATGACAGAGATAGATGCTATTTTTATACAGAAAAAATGACTTGGGTTTTATTCAAATTAAGGCAAGGATATTTTATACTCGTCTAGCACAGATGATTTGACAGTGTAATTCTATCTGAAATGATAGCCTACCTGTGTGGAGAGCAAGCCGAGCATACAGACTGGCCACAGCGCCGGCAGTGATGTCTCACAGTGCAATCTGAGCCAAATCCAAACGGGATCTCACAGCCAGAGCACGATGGGGCCTCTTCATCGGGAGTCCAGTAAGTTGGGCGAGCGAGATTGGTCAAGACACCTAAACAATCACATTCCGTGTTCATTGTAATGCACTGTGAATTGAAATACATACTTAAAACTGACATTTTCCAACTTAAGTGGAGGTAGATAGAAGTAAAATGGATTGGGTCATTCAGCCAAACCAATTTTAAAATACCTGCTCCACAAATGTATAGTTAATGTTTTATTTTTGGTACGTTTTATAATATGAAGGTAAACAGATAAAAATTAAATATATGTTTAGTGTTTTGAATTGTTTGGTAATTTTGTGAATTTCTTAAATGTTATAAACCTCGTTCTTTAGATATCCCCACAAAAAAAGTCTGAAGCTATTAAATCCGGCGACCGTGGAGGCCAATCGACATCACCATTTCTTGAGATAATTTGTTTTGGAAACAAATCTCTCAGTAGTCCCATTGTAACATTTCGCTGTATGTGAAGTTGCACCATCTTTATTTATTTATTTACGGACTTATTTAGTTAATTTAACAATGGTAAATGTATTTATTTCTAATATATACAGGTACAATTGAAATAAAATACAACCAAATCAAACTAAAGCAAGGACAAAAAACATATATAAAAATAAATATTGTTGGAACCATGTGTTAATCAAGCCCAAAGCATCCAATTTTGGTGTCAAAAAGTTATCAATCATATTACAATAACATTCTCCAGTAACAGTAACCGTAACGCGGTGTTTATCTTCAAAAAAGTAAGGGCCGATGATTCATTCAGATCACATAATGCCACTTTTAATGGATCAAAGGTGACTAATGAATAATTCGAGGAATTTTCTGTTGACCAGAACCGACTATTTTGTTGATTAACGTATCCAATTAAATGGAAATTTATCTAAGTACTCATTATGATTTTTTCATGAAAATTATGGTTATCGTGAGCAAGATGTAATATCATATTGGCATATGTACGGAGCTGTAAATGGTCTTGTGGAAGAAGCTCTTGTGTCAAATGATTTTTAAATGGATGCAAATGCAAATCTTAATGCATAATTTTAAACAAAGTAGTTGTTTTAAGTCCAATTTCTTGAACACGGTGTCGAATTCACATTGTTTTCTAGTCGTCACAATAATTGATGATTGATTTTAATAAAATGTTTTTAGGGTTACAAAATGCTGTAAGTATTTTTCCATAATTAATTTTCCATGTCTATACTTCAAGACTGCCAAATATAAACTGTCGAAATTCATGTTTACCAAAATAGCCGCCAATCGAACACCCCGTATATTCTCAAATGTAAAAATATTTCAAGTATGTATGTACCTGTATCGTAATTTGCCCTCAGCAAAGGTTTGTCCCAGTGAGGACACAATCATTAAGTTTTTTTTATAAGGTGCACAGTGCGTTTAAATTTTAATGTGTTAGTACCTGTAGGTGGACAAACTAAACATACAGTTCTTATTTAGCAAGTACATTTAAAAATAAAATTTTGTTTGATTGTTAAATTTATAAGAAAAAGGGGATTAGTATAAACCTTTGGGATACTGCAGCGCAACAGCCAGTGGTCCGAAGGCCTCCGCTACGGCCTCTCCAACCTTCCTAGCAGTGACGTCACCGCCTTCATCTGTATCTATTCCAAACACAACAAATTTCCTGTTACACATTCTCATACCTTCGTAACTTGCAGCAATGCTACAACGTAACAACGTAGTAAGAATGTGTAATCGTTTTACCGACATATTTGTTCAAAACAAAAATTGTTAACCATTATTCTACATTATACGTATGGATGGGTTTATTAATGTTGATAACTAATACTATGCAGTTTTGAAAGTTTGATTTTCAGGCAGTATTTTTACATCAGACCATTTTACTTATATTCGATTATAAAAAATGGTATTTTCAGTAATAGAAACAGTTTAAAACATTTTACAAAAATAGATATTAAATATAATATTAAGATGAAAGTCTAAAAATACTATTTTACCATCAAAATTGCATTTACCAACTTCTGCTTAAAGCACAATATTATTTTACTTTAGAAATATAAAATAATAAAAAGATGGAAAAAAGTATTTTATAGTGCCGTATTTTTAGTATAATTTAGAGTATTTTTAGAAAAATATTTTATTATATTTGGGTAATACAGAGTAGGTATGTAACCTTTTTGCAAATAAAAAAATAGATTTAAATTATTTTATTGGGTAAACAAACAGTATGCACAGAATACATTGTCAATTTCTTTGTATATTAGTGTAGGACACCCATGCACACACCAAAAAAAATGTTTACTCTTAAGACAATAATTTAAATTATGTTAAAAAGAACAAATGTAAAAGATGAGGAATTAAAAATATGTATACAATAATAAAATTGATTAAATATCTGCTTCTCTTAATATTTCTATGATTTTTGACTTAAATTTACTTGCATTTTCACAAAAAAAATATCAGCCTCAATAAATCTATTGTTATATAGCTCGCATATTCTAGGTATTGTAGATTTTGTTGACACATTGTCTGTGTAAAACAGAAGATTTTGTCTTTTCAGTCTAGATGGCACACGAAATGGAAGTCTTTCAAGTAGATTAGGGGAATCAATTTTATTATTTATAAATATTTATAAAAATAACTGGTCTAACATTATTCTTCGATTTTTAAGAAATTTTATTCCATGGTACTGCATACTTTCAGCATAGTTAGAGAAGTTAAGGTTTAACCGGTAGTCAACCTGTTTAAAGAATTTTTGTTGCATTTTTAGTCTCCTTGCCTCAATAAAAACCTTCCAGATATATGAAAACGTATCAGAACAATATAATTACCGACATAATTTATTAAAAAGATATGAAGGAATTATGTTATGTACATGAAACCTCCAAAACACAAAAATCAGATTTATTCTTGGTCTCCAAACTTTCAAATTGCAATTTCTCAAAATAGTGTTTTTTGAGTAAGTGACTTTTGCCTGAACAGCAGACAATATTATCTTTACATATAAAGAGCTGAAATAAAAATGTAAAACTGTAATGGTGGGACATTGACCTATACTACTGTCCTTGCAGGCGTCGCAGACCCTGACGGGATCCAGCCAGCCGCGCTGTGGCACCGGCCTCCGAAAGGGGCTACAAGGTCCACATACCCCCAGGCCGCATGCCCTACAGTGGTGTAGCTCTCCCCTCCCCGCCTCCAGCGCACACAGACAGACGCAGCAGTTCTGCAACGAAACAACATCGATACATCAAATACTTTTCTTCCTGTCAATTTCATTCTATTTTTAAGTATAAATTTTTACCAATTCTTTTTAACAAGCCTATTTTTTGAATGGCTATAAGATATGGGTTTTGGCAATAACTCCTCCAAAGTACATATATTTTTCTACACAGGGTAATGTTGCTGTGTGTCTGCAAGTGTATTAAGCAAGACAGCAGCAAATCAGCTAATAGCTGTCTACCCTTTTTTTATATTTCATAATATAATATATGCTCCCTACTCAACACAGGGAATTCCTAGCTAGTCAGGACTAGCTACATGGTCAGAACAACTGGCACCCAACACAGAAGACACAAAACATTTAGCAATAGATTTAGCAACAGACACAAAAAACCTATAATGACCATTAATGATCTCGGGGTCATCTATGAAAGCAGATTGACATTTCATGCTCACAGCGAGAGAACATATGACCTTGCAGGGTTTTCGAGAAACCCAGTACACTCAGAATCCTGTAAAACTCGTTGGTTCGGACCAGTCTTGAGGGTGCATCGGTGACATGGAGTCCGCATGAAGCTCGCTTCATATCTCGATATTCCCGCATGTTGGAGAGGGTTCAGAATTTTTTTTTGAGGTATCTCTACATGAGAGAGTATTTATTTATTTGACAATTGTAGTCTGTATTACTTACGGGCTTTTAACCCATTATGTAATGCAGACTGTAGACATAAGTTAGAGATTAATGAATAGAAAGAAGATAGCTGCTAAACTGCCGATATATACAGAAAAATAGATCCATATTATTCTCAGAAGCTGTATTCAGCAACCGAATTGCCCTATTAATGGGTGAATTCTGACTTGCATTTGTACGGCTTCTGGGTGTGTAAAACAGCGCATGAAATCTAGCTCTAGTATAATTAGTAAGTAAAAATTCACAACCAACAATAATTAATTAGATGCAGGTAGTAGATGTACATATGAATAAGTAAAAATTAAGAGTTGAAATTAAAAGTTAAAATTAAAAGTTAAAATTAAAATTTAAAGTATAAATTAAAAGTTAAAATTAAAAGTTAAAATTAACAGATAAAATTAAAAGTTAAGCAGGAGATAAATTTAAAATGTCTAACAGATCTGATAAAAAATGGTATTTACGGTTTATGTCCAGACAACAGGGTAAATATTTAAAGAAGTGCTAAACCTTGATCTGCGAAGTGGGCTGCCAGTAGGAAGGGGCGATGGTGTCGGCAAGCCAGCGGGAGGCCAGAGCCCCCGTGAGGTTTCCCACCCCCTCCAGGGCCCGGCGCGCCCCCACGCCGTTGCTGCTTGTGCTCCCATTACTGATCTGCTAAACAAAACAGACCCAATACATGTCATATAGAAGTAATATTGATTTAAAATAAGGAAGTTTAGTGGTTTATTATTTGTATTTGTTAATAGACTATCAAATTAAGACAAAATATATATATACATTTTTATATATCGTATTATTATTGCTACAATATTTTTAAGTTTTAAATTTAAACTTAAAAATCACGTATAAACTGAAAACTGAAAAATTAAAAACTGAATCTTCGAATTACTCCACCCGCGACGTCACGAGTTCAAGTCGGTGAATGTTCTGACATTTAAAAGTTGAACCCCGTATTATTATTTAATTATTTGTGCTCATTAAACGTCAAAATACACTTAATGTCAAAAAACATGGCTACCCTGGAAGCCAGAAATATGTTGCCGATTGCCATAACAACAGAACAAAAGAACAACACTATAATTTATTGTTTATTGGTTATTGTAAACAAGCGGTCACATGAACATTTTACCATTTTTATGAATTTTTTCATACATTTTTGGGAAAATTTGCCCAACAATTAAATGATCTAATTTTTACCGTGTGTAAGAAACATTGTACCCAATTTACCTAGCACTGAACTCCCTTCATTATGATAACATTTAAGTAGTTTTTTTTCAAATTAAGTATGTGTAAATGTGTAACGTACCCCTTGCCAAACATGAACTATCTCTGTATTCACAGCAGTTTCTTCCGGCGCCTTGTTGCCATACCAATATTGTCGGCTCCTACGAAGACATGAAATTTTTATTAAAAATGTGTTTTCAAAATACAGCAAAACCTCGTTTTTACGTTCCTCAATTTTACACCGAAATGTTAAGGTCCCATTTTTTTTTCATACGTTCACATTTAATTATCACCCCAATCAACAATTTACATTTATGAGTAGTTTAGTCGGTTTCAGTTTGATGCACGTACGCGGTTTCTGGACAATTATAATTCTACGACCCCGGTATCGTGTTGAATTTTTTTCAAAACTCAGTTGATTTGTCAAAAGACTCCGAGCAGCACGACATCGCGTTTGCACAAAATGGAGAATAAAATCAAGTCAAATGAAAAAAAGGCTAAATTATTGTCTCAAACTGAATTTAAAAAAGGTGGAGTGTAATGGACCTTTTTGTTTAGGAGTAATAAAATATTTATGAATAATAAATTATTTAAAAATATTAGAAAGTTATAAACATAATGTGAAAAGAAGATGGTTTAAACAGTTGTCATAAAAGTGTTAATTAATTATGACGGTTTTTTAATTTTTCTGGCAGCCTATTTACACTTCAAGTTGAGTACATTAATTTTATTTTTATCTAATTCCATTTTTCCATATATTTTTCTTTTCCTCACTTTAGTATTTTCCTCAGTTATACACGTAAAAAAGGTGTTTTACTGTATGTCCTTTCAGCTGGCACAAGACCAAAGCATTAACAACTAGGTGAGATACATTGCATTTAAAGTACCAATGCAGTGTGCTTTGAACACCAACTATGTTGTATTTCAAATACAGTAAAACCCCTGTTTTACGTTTTTCAAGGGAGCAACACAAAAAAGGGAAACTGAGGAAAACTTTAATGTGAGGAAATGAAAAATGTAAGCGAAAAATTAAATTTCCTTAAAATATAATTATTGTACAAGACTATACTAAATGTACTGCAGAAAAATTGTAAGAACTATCATGATTGGGGATTATTCATATTTACCAATGATATAATTGAAAATATTTTGTATTTTTTCAAACAGTACTACAATGTGTTATTTTTTATTGAATTAAAAAAAATACATGTATAAATAATTTTATTTAGGTACTTAACCTTAAAAACATGAAAAGAAAAATTTTAATTTGCATAAAATGCATACAACGATTTATTCCCTAAATATTGGGAAATTTTATTTATATGCTATCACTTTTTTTAGTATGGCACCACAAAATATCAACTGTCATTTACATCGCGGCAAAAGTGTTTCATACATTTATGATACCTAACTGTTTAAACTATCTCCTTTTCACATTATGTTTATAACATCAAATAATATTTCTATTGCCAATTTTTTAAACTTTCTGCATCGTAATTTATTGATGTAAAGACTTAATTCTTCCTAAACATGCGTCAACTGCATGTCACTATTTAGTAAAATGTCAAAATTAGACACTTAAACAGAATGGTCAATTACACTGCACCTACTTTTAATTTAGTTCGAAACAATAATTTACACATTGTTTTATTTACCTCGATTTTATTCTCCATTCACACGGCAGCGCGCAGCTCGTCTTTTGACAGATCGAATGAGTTATGAAAAAATTTCGACGTAAAACTGGAGTTATGAAAAACATAAAAAATGTTGATTGGGGGGTATATTTGAATGAGAATGTGTGGAAAAAAATATGACCTTAATATTTCAGTGTAAAAAGCGGGAAAACGTAAAATCGAGGAACTGTACTAATAAATAAAATCTCGACCAGTGCAATCCTTGATTACATTTATGTATATGAAATTAAAACCTGTTTTCCTCACCTATAAACGGGTCCACACTTGGGACAGTGCAGTTCGTAGCCGTTCCAAGCTGATCTAGCGAGACCTAGCCAGGATTCTTGTGGTGCGGCGGCATATATTTCTTTTACCTTGAAAAAAAAAAATTATTTAAAATCTTTTTCAAATATTTGTATCATAACAGTAATTTATAAAACAAACTATACAGGGTGTTCATTAAACCCTGTCACATCCGAAACCACGATGATCACTTTGAGCAAGAAGACATATTGGCACATTAAATAATTTTTTTAGAACGAATAAAATTTTATAAAATAAAATATCAAAAAAAGCAAATGGTTGCTTACTTCTGCAGGAGAGAAACGAGGAGGGTAGACGGGGGAGTCTGATACTGCGCCGCGCTCCCCTCACTTCTCCTCTGCAGAAGTAAGCAACCATTTGTTTTTTTAAATATTTTATTTTTTAAATCTTGGTTCTAAATATATTTTTTAAATACGCTAATATGTCTTCTTGCCCACACTGATCATTGTGGTTTCGGATGTGACAGGGTTTAAAGAACACCCTGTATACAGTCAAACTTTATTATTACTAGGAAGACGGAACTGACTGAATTTGTTTGTATAAGCATCACTTGTTATACCAGAGAAAGACTTTTAAAACCAATCGCCATTGCACATTGTCACTTTTAAGAATTAAACCAGCAAAAGACGAAGACGATGACGGCTTATGAAAGCCCTGTAAATGCCTAGACTTTTATATTCACTTCTTTAAGGTATTCTCCATCCCTGTTGTAATTTGTAAATCTTATGACTCCCGAGGGGGTGAAATCCAGTCTTTTGTCTGCAGACATTTGGACAACCTAAAATATTGTAATAAAGTCTCGTTCATTAACATTCTATGATAACGACAAACTGACTGTTAGATTAGTGTTCAATGTTTAGCGAATTGTGGTTTCGGATAAAAAGAAAATAAAAAAAGTTTTTCAAAATATGTTTTTATGACAAAGTTATTTATTTTCAATTAAGCATCCATTTTATGAATATTTTTATGACATACCTTTCTTTGGCATTTTTGGCAAACAAAAATTTTATTTTCATACTGGTGTTGATATCTGAAATAAAAAAAAAACGTTTTACATTAAAACAATTAAGCAGACTACATTAATTTATTTTTATAGTAAAGTTATGTTGAAGCTACCTGCATTTTATGTCGGTAGAATGTTTAATATCATCTGCTTGGTGGCCCATTGACTCGGTACACCTAGAATAAATGAAGAATTTTAAATTAGAGAAGTTTTAGTCAACAATATTTTCAAAATGTTAAAATAATGATAGATAACAATATTTTATACGGATAATGTTATTCTGTTGAAAATATTAAGGCTGTAGTCTGGTAAAACGAACGCAAAATTAGGAAATCATACGATTTTGCTATTTTAAAACTAATGTTTTTTTTAATCGCGCAATAATAAAAAAACATAAATTAGATAAAAACAATATTTTTTAAAGGTATTTCTGTTAAAAAATATACTTAAAAGTTTTATGCAACTAAAATATAATTACTTTTAGACCGGCAGATTACGCCATTTCAAATTTAGACTGAACTTAGGTATCTGGGATCTCAATAAAGACTAAGTATTGAAACATTTAAGTTTGTAAGTGAAAATTTTTGATGGAAGTTCATTGTAATTTATTATATAAATAAAACACGAGTGATACTTTAATCCACAAATTTCCAGTCTCGAAGATGTCGCGAAAGCGATGAAACCGGTCACTGGATATTCCAAATTTGTGGATTAAAGTATCACTCGTGTTTTATTTATATAATAAAAAGACTAAGTATTGAACTAAAATTTGTTACAATAATTTGAAGATAATAAATTGAACATGAAAGTGGTCGAAGCCAAATTTTAATTTGTTGATTTTGAAAAGAAATACAGGCATTTTAAATCACATACATTTTCATGACATTTTTCTTTATTTCTACATAAAATCATGCCTTCGGTGATACTTTAAAAAAAAAATTATTGAAATACTTTAGATGTAACCTTTTTTTATAGAATTGTATTCTCTATTTTATTAAAAAAGAAGATAATTCTGGTTGTAATATATAATTTATAACAACATCTTATTTACCTTGTACACCTGCCCTTATCATTTTCGGTAGAAGATATAATAATCCTTGATTGATAAAAAGTAAATAAATTATTTTAAAAGGTATATTAAAAAATAATTACATAAAGAAATCAAACTTACTTGGATTGGCAAGCTTTACAAGGGACATCACAAGTCAAACGTCCGCGAAAACGTTCTGAAATTCTCTTTAAAGATTCTAGTACTGAAGCTGGATTTCTTGCGGCTCTATAAAAGAAATGCATAAATTTGTGCATACTGAGAAATGTGCGTAAATTTCAATCTCAAAAATCACTTTGAAATAATATTTACTTATTAATTGCGAACCATGTTTCCTCAACGCAATAAACCATCCTTTTTTAAAAAAAAAAAGATTATTATTTTTTTGATTACTATTTAAAGGAAACAAGAAAAATATATTTATATTAATTTCATATATTCATATGTTCATTGTACTGAATTGTCTCAGAAATGACTTAAATGAAGTTTAAAACAAAAGTATTTTTTATTATTACGATATCTCTTAGTGTTGTTCCATACTTCTCTGTGCAACTTGCAACTTATGAGAAAACTCCTTGGTCAGAGTTGTAGTCTCCGCTCCGAATGTTAGGACGAGCAGGACACATGGTCAAATAAAATGTCAGTACAGTAATAATGTTGTTATAAATGTAAAGTTACGGCGTAAATTATCAGTCAAGTATTCAAACTTAACCATACAAATGAATTTTTCTGCACCAATTAGAAGAACACAGCATCACAAACCACTTTTTTGCCAAATTTTAAATCAAATATTGGTTAAATAATTTATTCCAAGTGGTTGTGGGGAGGGGTGGGAGGGGGGGGGGGTGTTGAATATATTTGAGGAATCTAGACAGTCATTAAAAAATTAATTGTTAACTGTCATTATGGGTTAATTTGTGTTGCGAACATAATTATATTGCTATATCTTCTGTATATGGGAACTTGTGGGTTTTATGCCTGTTTTATGTTCAGGAAAACATGAATAAATATAACATCAAATACTCACCTAACAGCTGAGTTATCTAAATGCTGGTAAAGTACGGCTGACAGGGGATTGGTGGTCAGACTAAAGTTTTTGGCCACTAGGGGTGGTGTGGGAGTGTAGTAGAGAGTTCCCAGCCCGTCTACACTCATACCCAAGTCTCGCACTCTGTTTAGGATTTGTTCTTCCGGAGTCTCTCCCGTTTTACCTGCAGAGCATAGAAATGGTTTAAATAAACATAATAAAATTTTAGAAGTCAGCCTCGTGGTGTTGTGGTCAGTGCATTTGCCTACCGTGCAAGAGGTCTCGGGTTCGGTTCCCGACACGGTAATATGAAACATTTATTTTTAAAAAGGTGTTTTAACACTAGAATATTTCATAGTCTCTGGACTGGCACCTGAAGCGTAAGATTGTTCATCTTACCTTCATGTAACAAAAATGATCGAGATACGCTGCGATTGGTATACCAATGCAGTTCCCTATGCATCATTAGGGTGTGGAAAGGGAATTACGATGTTGATAATGATATTTTTATAATTGGTTTACATCGAAGTTCATGAATTTTATGTATCTAGTCCTGCCATAAATACTGTACACGAGTCATTCATCAAAATCATAATTTTTGCATAATGTGTCCCATCCTGTGTGCTATGTATTGGTATAATTAGACATATTGTATATATCTACATATTTGAAGCCGTGAAAGTAATTTATAAAATAAACTCATATAACATACTATCTATGTAGTATTTTAAATACACGTGTATGTATAGTATCAAAGTGCAAAGGTCATTATTTGTAATTATTATTACTGTTAAGTCACTACACAGTTTTTGTATTTCTCTACTACTACTACTACTACCATCACGCCATTTCCCTGTAGGGGTAGGTAGAGAGAATGGACCGCCACACACGTCAACCCTGGCACATATTCCTAGCTTCTTCCACATTCATACATCTTGTCATACATGCCCTTTGGTTCTGTCTGCTTTTGACATGACCAGATTTAAGATTTTGGTTTATTTGATCATGTATTTCTCTAGTAAAGTAAACACAACCAGACATGCTAAATTATAACACTATTGATCCAGTGTGATTATACATATATGACTATGTTAAGGTAGAATATGTAGAAACAAATAAACTTATAAAGGTAAAAGAAAATAAAAATACTTGTTGATAAAGGAGCCGTGTGTCTCGGTTCATGGCTGATGATAACTGCTGGACCTCGAGCACTCAAAGGTCCTCCTAACTCTGATCGGTGGCCCGCATTCTGAAGCACTTTCTATAAAAAGAATAGAAAAGTACAATACAACTTCAAGTACCTAATTAAATGTTTATATTAAGTTTTTACATAGGAAGAACATCAAGAAATTTTGATATTTGTGTTAAAGAACATATGAGGTGTCTTCACAATAACAATTTCTCCGAATTCGCAAATCACCAAAGCAATTTTAATCATGACTTTAATAAAGATACAGGAGTTAAAATCTTAGATACAAATAATAAAAGGAAATAATATGGAAATATTTCACATTAAGAAAGCTTTAAAAAATAATGCTCCTTTGATCAATAATCAAACAACCTTTCAATATAGCCCATCATATGATGTTCCATTGCAACGGTCACCCTATACCTATTAAACTCACGCCCCTTCCTCTATTTTCAACTATTTCTCACACAACATAAAATATTTTCATAACCTTATTAGTGCATGTAAGGGTAGCTTATTAAAATGCATGAGATGTTGGTTTTATATTTTTGTGCAACAACTATGGTGAAGGTGTATAGTGGGTTTTGCATGTTGGTTCAATTGGTTTCCTGGCGAAGAGACGTGTATGCCTTGAAACCGGTAGACAGATAAGTCGGTAAGTGGTTATATACAAATACGAAGTGTACCAAGTATTTTTTAAATTAATAACTTATATGTAAATATAAGTTATTACATCATTATATACAAATATTTAATAACCTTTAGTAGAACTGTTTACTTTAAGATTATCTCTATCTAGTTTTTCATTTTATACAACTCATGATACTCATCTTCATCATCCCACTTTCTGCACCCAGTTGTGCATAGGGCACTGCATTGGTAAACCAAATGCAGCGCAGTTCAATCATCTGTTGCATGAATGTAAGGTGATCAGTCTTACGCCTCAGGTGCCAATCCAGGAACAAAGAAATATGCAGTTAAAAAATCCTTAAACAAAAATATTTCACGTCCACCCCGGCAGGAATCGAACCCATGACCTCACGAATTGTTAGCGAACGCGTCAACCACTACACAACGAGGCGGATTTATCTCCTCTCTATTTCCTTATTCAGAATTAATATCTGAGAGCAGCCATTGAGTCGAAAACACTCATCCAGGGTTCTGGCTCTATTTAAGACAGAACTGTATTCTTCATCCGCCCGAACACAGAGAGAAAATCTTGATTAAATGCAAATTATCCAGCTGTAAAATACAGCTCTAGATATATTTCTTATAGGCATACATCATAAAAATATGTTTTTGAAGTATTTCTTTACAAATATTATTTTACCAAAACACGCAAATAGAGGTTACATGTATTTGCTGAAAAAAAAAATGTTTTTAGGCCAACATCTTTATATTTACGTATTAATAATTTATGAACTTACATACATACATACGTGAACTTAAACTTAACAGGCCTGAGAGTCTATTTTCGAAGTGTCTATAGAAATGGAAAATATGTTTATAATCAACCATGGTAATGACATTGAAAGCTAAAGAACATTTTAATAATAATTACTGTTGTGACATCTCACTATTCTTAATATATAAAAGCACAAATGTACCTTGAAGTGATCAGTGAAAGCGGTTGAAGCCAGGCCTAGAAATTTGTAAAGGTCTCCGGGTAACCTCTCCGCTCTTGTCCTGTAGATCACGACATCAGATATGGCAAGAACCTTAAGTGGAAAAATTAATATATTAATTATTTATACATTCAAAAATATAATAGATTGAGTTCCTCTACTGACATGTTGGTGGTTTGGCTTTGTTAGGAATAAAGAAAGGGGAGAATCAGAGCATCAAGCGGAGGCGATGCGGTCGGCTGGGCCATATACTGCGCATGCCTCCTGAGAGCCTCGCGTTTCCTCACGCTATTCTCGACCTCTTGGATGTCCACTGCTGACTGTTTGTCGGCAGTTTATGTCAGAACTAAGGGACGCAAATATGATTTGGGAGGATGCACAAGAGCCGGCAATCGACAGAGATGCCTGGAGTCTCTTTGTGGACACCATATGCTCCAACTGAAAGCGGACATGGAGTGATAATGATGATAACCCTCCTCTAGAATTAGATAATAGCGCAAGAGTTCAACAATCCATCTGTGATATCAGTTTCTACCAAGCGGACATTGAAAAGTACTTAAATAAACGAAAGGCTGAATCTGCGATGAGCCCTGATAAGGGAGTTTCTACAGAAGGAGCTAATTATAATCAAAGAACAACATGGATTTGTCCCCAAGAGATCTACTGAGACAAATTTGTTACATTGTTTAAATATTTGTATCCACTTAAAAGACTGGTTAAGAAGTTGGAGCACTTGGGTATTCGTGGTAAGATATTAATATGGATCGAAGCTATCTTGAAAAATCTTACCTTTTCAAGGTTCAGTCCTTGGCCTGATCCTAATCATCTTGTACACTAATGATCTCAAAACAGTCATAAAATTTCAATCGAGTATCTTTGCAGATGACACCAAACTGTTTGTGAACCCCCTTCTTATACTCTGGACAATTACTCCAGGATTTGGATTTGGATGTCAATGAATTGACTAAAAGCCGGCTAATCTTGCTCAACGCTGAAAAATGTACCGTTCTTCACATGGGCAAAAACAATCCCAGGTATATTTATCTATTGGATGGTGTCCAACTCAAACCCATAAAGCATTAAAAAGATCTTGTCATAAACATATCGACGGATTTAAAACGGGAAGCTCACATCACATCTATCGCCAAGAAAGCCAAGTCAATAATGTATATGATTGAGAAGACATTATAACTTATAGCTCCAGACATAATAGAGGTTCGATTAATAATAGGGGTTCGAGCTGTCAGTATGGATGCAGTGAGTCACATCTTACTGGAGGGTGTGATTCTATAAAATGCTGCAAAATGCCCAGTTGTATGTCCAACTCTTTAACGTGCGAACCCTGAGCAATGAGATCACACTCATAACGGTGTGATCACAGCAGACAACGAGATGATGAAAGGCACATTTCTGGAACCCCCAAACCAAAACCAATCAGCGAAGGAAAGGTGGTAACCCTGACAGAAAAAATCACCAGAAAACGGGAAACTACTCATATTTTTCAGGAATCACTATGGTGAGTACATCCAATAAGGAGAGTTATGGACTTGTTCCAAGTAGCGCAGGACAGAGATGCTTTCGCTGTAGTGATCGCCAACGTTGGGGGAACCTGACAAGGCACCGGAAGAAGAGAAAAAAAACTAAATTCTTGAACAGACAAAAACGAGCTCATTGCAGTAATTGTTACTGTTTTTTTACCAGTCGTGACCAAATTTTTTTTTCTATTATTTAAAAGACAAAGAGCCACATTTATTTAAGCTAAATATTTCATTCTATCAATCTCATTAAGGGTTAAAAATGGCATTAATATCTCAAAAAAATGCAATGAGTCCGTTTTTTCCGTGCACCCTTTATTTAATAAGCACCTTAAGCAGAAGTATGGTGGGTGTGTTGGGTTGATGAAGCGCTGGAGTATCGAGACATAATAGCCGTTTAGCTGGCTGCCATGCGGCCCACACACCCTGCGTACCCCCATCTGGACCATTACTGGTCTTAAACACTTCCTTACCACGGAACAGCATCTGGATTCAAAATTGTATAATAAATTACAATCTGTGAGTAATATTTACATGATTCAATATTTGCAAAAAGATAAACATTAATATGCGGGTTGGATTTAAATATAATAATGTCAGCAATAAATATATAACTTTGTTTTTACTCTTATCATAAATAACGCAGGCAGAATGAAAAATAGCACACGGATGTTTGACCAAACTTTAGGTTTGTAATTAACATTTTTTTTTTAAATCTTTATTGCGACTGAAAGATGTGTGTGTTATTGATTCATAAATTAGCTAATAGTTATTTTAAAAGGAAAGACAAATATAGAAATCTAATTTAGATTTATTATATTTTAGTTCTATTTCTGTAGGCGATTTTATTAGTCAATTATTTGTCACAACTCAACACAGGACTTTGGTCCCACGGAGTTGGGACTTAAATCTCAAAAACTGTAAAATGGGAATAAATAAATATAAAATAAATTATCATCAAAACTGTCTGATTATATACGGGTGATCATCATAAAAAAAACCCGCACTGAAATTTTGACCGTTAATCAAACTTTCTAATATTTCTCGGAGTAGTTGATTTGACTTTGTTTTACATTGTATATAAGAAATGGCTTGATAATTTAGTCTCGTGCTACACATTTCAGAGTAAGCATTGTCCGGTTAATATGGAAAATTCCAAGCGAATGTCATTGTCGTTAAGTCGAAAATTCTTGGTTTTTTGGAGGAGAAATTAAAAGTTTGTGAAATTGCCTGACGGGTAGGGTTCGATGAAAGCTCTGTGAGGGCTTTTACAAACAAATACAAGAATCTGCTTTGTTTTTAGCCAGATATTTTTTTTTTCCGACCTTTTTCAAAGCTATACAAGCTTCTTTATCATTCCTTACAAAACAAAAATGGTTAAAACAGTAAAAAAAAAAGGTTAAAAACAAAGTTGTTTCATTTATTTTATTATTATGAATAATCACAAAGTTAGTGCTTCGAGCGTAAAAAAGGAAGCGGTCGGCCCAGGATTACGTCCCCGAGAGAAGATTGGAAAATAGTCATAGTCATGTTGGATAATCGATCGATGACTTCTAAAGAAATATGCAGGGAAGTGCAATCTACCAGCCAGACAATGTGTTTGAGAATTACCGTATTCAGGAGATTGATAAAGAAGGGTTTCCGTGTGTGGAGCTCTGTAAATAAGCCTCTCTTAACAGACAAGATGAAGAAGACTCGGCTCGAATGGACTAGAAATCATAGAAATCGGAAAGTAACCGACTGGCAGAGAGCGTTATTTTCCGATGAGTCCAAATTTAACTTGTATGGCTCAAATAAAAGACAGCAGGTGCGCCATAAACCTGGAGAAAGGTTTTATCCAAAGTGTATGAGAAAGATGATAAAACATTCACCCTACGTCATGTGGGGGTGTATGAAAAGTCATGGCATTGGACCAGTATACTATGTACAAGGAGCAATGAATGCAGCACAGTAAAAAACAGTTTTCCGAAATGTCACAGAGGCAGTAGAGGCTTTAGCTGAATTTCACGAGGATCCAGTTTTTCAATATGATTCCACCCCGTGTCATAGAGCTCGTTCTGTGAGTACAAGACCAATATTTTTATCAAAATTTTAATGCCAAATTTAAATAATGTAATCTCATTACAAATAACCGACTTCAAGGAATTAATTGAAATAACATATAAAATAAAAAATATAAATAAAGGCTCGGAAACAGTCGCGACCTAAATCCCATTGAAAACTTATGGGGAATTATGAAGGGAAAATTAGCCCAAAAAAGGTGAAAAACATCATAGAGCTTAAAAAAGTAATAATTTATGCCAGGGAGAAATAAATAACACAAAATCCTCTTAGTTCACTGTATATACCTAACAGGATAAAACTTGTTATAGAGAATAAGGGAGATGTTACATTGTATCATTATAAAATGTATTACTAGAACTGTATTAACCATAAATTAACTTTAATGTATACTTAAGTACCAAATAATATAACACCAAAGAAAACAAAATTTTACTTAAAAGCAAAAAATTAAACTTTGAAAAAACTAATCGGGTTGTGGTCATGTGGCTAGCGTCTCGGACTCACGGACCAAAGGTCTGTGGTTCTAATCCCACTCTATCCCAACTTGATTCCATTTTCTAATAGTGAGTTATTTACAAATCGTTGAAAATGGCCCTCAAAATTAAATATTTGGGTAAATCATAAGAATGCAAATATTTATTTATCAAAAACAAAAAAACAAAAAAAACTATAGTTGTTGACTCATCACTCATCAGTGAGTCAGCCGATATTGGGTGATATCACTTTTGGGAACATAATCGTAATTTATACAATTATCTTAAGCTTGTATAATTTCATTTAGACCCTTTTTTGTAACTAAATAAACTAATATGCGTATTTCATAATTTTTTTAGGTAATTTTATGACTATCAATTAAAAAAATACTATTGAGTTTGATAATTGAGGTATCTTTGAAAAGCGGGTTTATTTATTGATCTCAACTGTATGTATTTCATTTTTAGCATAGAAACGCAATTTTTTAAATATTTTTCCCGATTCAATTATTATTATGGATAACTTATATAGCGCCATTTTCGTAGTAAAATATAAGAGTTTAGCCATTTGGATAATTCGACAGAATATTATACTGCTGATTTTACCAACAAAAAAATTAATCTGAACTAGATAATACAATAACAATTAAAAATGTCACCAATCTGGATAAAATATGCAAATTATATAATTGTTAAAGTACTTTAACAATATTTTTCTTTCCAGACCGAGGATGGAAAACATGGTAAGATCCTAGACCCCCGCTATTTCAGAACAGTAATGTAAAGAAAATATTTACATGGTTGAAAGTGTGTGATTTTCCATCTCCAGAACTGCCAAAAATAGAAACCACTTTCATTTTGCAGTCATTGTGACAATCCAGGAGGTGAGTGAACTCTTCCAAACCAGGGACTTTAATATTTTCCTCAGAATCTATCAGGAGAAAACTCTCGTCTCTTGCGTGAAGAGGTAGAGATTGGAACGGGGCCTCCAATTTTACAGAACGATAGTTTTGCACAACTTTCGGCACTATATCTACCAAATCCGCATCATCGAGAGCCGTAAATGATGATACGTCTATTGACTGCATTATAGAAGGCGAATTCGGCTCCATTTTCACATCGTACTGCTTTTTTAATTTATCCATCCAGACAAAATAAAATAATGACCGAGGAACACCAGTTTACCGATCATCTGTAATAAAATAAACCCAGTTAACATTTTCCGAAATCCAAGGACACCGAGAACTGACGAAAATAAAACGATGACCAAAAATATGTTGACAAAGAAATTATTGTTTACTACTAAATAATTATCACAAAATAATGAACCACATGTGCACATATGCTGACAATGTCTAGAAACTAATAAAAAGAGATAGAGTATTACATAAATAACACATTTACGAACCTATCTTAAGCATTTATCGCACGATAACGTAACGCGAAGATAAGCCAATTTTTGTTTACTCAAATTGCGAAAAGGTGACACACGTGCATGTCAACAAAAATAAGATCTCATTGTATTTCATAGATAATTGTAGAAAATGACACGTGAAACGGACGATCCATAGATTTTTTTTCCTTTTTGATTAGGGCTTTTTCCCGAAACATGACATTATAACATTAGTCAAAAACAAGTTGTATAGATTTACAAATTATAATAAACATAAAAACAACGCAAACAGAAAGGAATATGAACACAAACATTAGAAATTGTAATAACGAACATATAACTAAATTAAACGCATTCCTAATGTCTATTTTATAAAAGATTTTCGGAAAACAAGTACTGTATGTTGGTAGATGGTGTAATTAAAAAAATTGAAACACCGCAAGTTTCTGAAAAAAGAATATGAAAGTCGAAAATTTTTAACCACGTTTTAAAAATGAAAACAAGGTGAATTGACTAATTTCTTCTTTCAATCAATAAAAAAATTAAAAAAGCACGTGACGTGTTGCTGATAGTTATTTAATATATATTTAATTTAATTAATATTTTAAATAAAAAAACGGAAAAAAAAGTTTTTTTCAAAAAAACATCCACAACACGCTGTTTGCATTATTTATATAAAATTTGTTTAAACAAAAAAAATAAACATTACGAAGTATATTTTTTACTAAATGTTATTGAATATTTGTATATAACCATTTACCAATTTTTCTATGTCTACTGGTTTCGAGACGTACCCGTATGTTCGTCAGGACACTAATTAAACCGAACAATCAAACCGAATGAAGAGACGGGCACGTCTCGAAACCGGTAGACATAAAAAAATCGGTAAGTGGTTATATACAAATATTTAATAACATTTAGTAAAATGTTTGACGACAAAGTTAATGCTTTAAATATTAATAATATTTTTAAAATTAATTTGACTTATTGAGCCGCGATGATCTGGTAATAATATTTTTAACACGACAATGCGCTGGTGATACGTTGTTTCGTTCTAGGATGTAATCGTAGAATATTGATGTGCAAATACCTTTAAAAAGTATATTCTGTCAACCATCCTATAATGTTTTTCCCTTTTTGTGTACGAGTTTTTACTATTCACGGCGTTTTTAAAAAGCGCGTAGTGTAGCAACATAATGAAAATGGCAAAGTATTTATTTTCTTTCAGATTATACTACTGGTACACTAGAACAAACTTTTTTGTGCACGAGTCGTTTTTATTTACATATAGTAATTCTTATATATTTGTCTCCATCGAAACCATGATGAAATATGACTCGAATACATCTGTATTTTTTACTGTGTTTTATATATACTGTTTTTTTTTCATCTGACAAAAAAGCCCCTAACCCGTTTTTGTGAAAATCAATTGCGGCTTTACAATAAACTTCCCAACACGTCTTGCAGCTACAGAGCGCAAGAACGGTTGAGATTCTAGAAGAAATATAATGATATTTATTGAACCCATACAATGTAAACATATTTTTTCATTTAATCAACTCATGTTGCATTTAATCAATAATTATTTAGTGCTGGCGCGTTCATAAAACTTAACAAAGTAAAAAGTAAAAGTATTTTTTTTTTTAAAAACAAAACC
Organism: Micrasema longulum; assembly: GCF_059751315.1. Lineage (NCBI taxonomy): Eukaryota > Metazoa > Arthropoda > Insecta > Trichoptera > Brachycentridae > Micrasema > Micrasema longulum. The sequence continues at coordinate 68,953 of NW_028278455.1, forward strand.
GAAAATATCTGCCGCAAATGGCGGCAAAAAACTAGTCCTTTTATTACAATATTGAACAAAAGATATTATTATAAATAAAAAATGTACTCGTGTAAAAATAAATCAACATATTACATTTTCTTAACCTATTATATATTTTTTTCATATACACAACATCCAACACGGATCATAAAAAAATATATGGCACATTTGGTTAAAATTTAGTGTAACCTTTTTTAAATCTACTTGTAGGTTTTAAATGTGTTTGTGTAAGTTTTACTAACGCGCCAGCTCTAGTTAATCGACCAGTAAATAAATGTTTGTCGCAGGAGGCAAACTCGGCAGTTTACAATGGAGTCCTGGTGCCGACCTTTATGCATTAGAGTGAGGTATGGAATTGGAAAAACAAAGATGAAAGTAAGCTGAATTCTGTCCGAATACGATCCCTCCGACGAATGTATGCTAAAATAATATATTTGTTGCAGACGTAACGCGTCTTATGAAAACGTAGCGGCCCTTCCTGGGGACTTTCGATATATTTTAAAAATAGGGTATGCGAGGTACTACCTTTTCAATAAAGACTAGCATTAATTTGTCACTTTCGGGGGTGGTGATCGCCATACTGAAGCATGTATAGAATATAAAGGATTAAATTATTTCATAAAATATTATTGACTGCCTACTATGTTATTTACTTTCATATATATATATTTTTTTACATTTCTCTTTGAATGTTAATCGCTGCGCGGTCAGCAAGGAACTGTGGCCGGGTAGTGGGAGGAGGGCGTCCTTATACGTGGCGCGAGAGAGACCGATAGAGTGGGCGAATGCGCTCGCTATCTCTCTCGCCGCGTAATTGGCCAACCTAGTACCACCTGCTATTGGTCTAGCAGCGCCACCGCACGGTGAAATATGTTGTATATATACGCCCGACGGGCAAATAATTAATCAGTCATTCGTCAACACTAAGGGCTTTTACTCTCCACTTCGTCTTCCTGCTTCCCGACTTCGCTTCAACCGGACCTCGCCGCCACCTGGAATATTCGACCACCGCTACCCCCTGGACTTGGAACTCGGATACTCTCTGGATTGGATTTTAGACCACGGATAATTTGGACCCTTGGCTACTTCCCCGGAACACACCCGCCGTTCCAGCCGACGGAGCGATACCGGCCTTACAAACCAGCTGCCTGCTTCAGGATTGCGGCCGCCAGTGTTACCTTATTAGGTATTGCGTAAAATACCCCGCAAGGGATCTGTAGGCAGCGATACCTTCCTCGGAGCTTATAGTTCGCCAGCCGCGACTGCCCTACAACCGACCATTCTGCGGTGACACCTGCCCCTAAAGTATACAGTTTTTGTGACTGGCGCGATTGCTACGAAAAACAGTGTGATCCGCCGCGTCTATTACAATATTAAAGATGAACATGTTAATTTATTTATCATGGATACGGCCTAAGTCAATTACAACAGTTACACGAAGAAACATACGAGTATATGCAAGAAACTGAACAAAAAGAACATAAAACTATGTAGCAAAGACAAACAAGGGCAATACAATAATGGTACACAATCAGTGGTAATGCATTGAAGATGTTGGGATTCGTTCTGCGTACTGCCAAGGTTTTTGAAAATACCCGCGTACTGAGAACTCTTTACAACTCCTTGGTGCGAAGTAGACTCGAGAGTGGCTCGATGATTTGGGGGCTACATGAACTGAAGTACTCTCTTATGATAGAGAAAATCCAAAAGAAGTTTCTGAGATATCTCTACATGAGAGAGTTCGGGTCCTTGGCTCTATTCGACCGAGTTTCTCCAGGGTATGCTTGGATACAACAGTTTAAAGACTAGAAGGAATGTGTATTTGCCTACACACTTTTATCGATTGTTGCGCGGTATCGTCGAAAATCCTGAGATTATTATGAGCATTGGTTTGTATGTTCCTGATAATTACTTAAGACAGCGTCAGCATAGATTGTTTCATATTCCGATATACAGGACCAACCTGCCGATGGTTATGCCTGTTGGAAGAGCTACCGCTATGCTAAACAACATCGCTCTGGATATTGATCTGTTCCATGTATCCGAAGGGGTTTTCCGGAGCAGGATTCTCCTACTACTTTGACATGAATCTCTTTCGTGTATTTTTTTCTTTTTTATAATATGTACGTGTTAAATGTATGTTTGTAATGTATATGTTATATTAAAATAAATGAATTGAATTGAATTGAAATTGAATTCATAAACACGGTTTAAGTGGCCACTTAAACCAGCCAATGACAGGTCATAAGCTCTGTACATGCCTAGACTTGCAAATTCCCCTCTGAATTAATTTAAATATGAATAACCCCCTAGGGAGAAAATCCAGCCAGTCTGCAAGCATTTGGACATGCTCAAACATTGTTGATTTAAAAAATCACTTATCTGTCAATTAACCAATAAAAGCCCGGCATTTGGGTGACGTGGCTATTAACCTGTCATTTCTGATTGTGACATAAAAATACCAAATCAGCTTCGTTTGTTTAAAAGCAAAAAATTAGCCACAGTCTACCTACCTCAGTAAAAAACAGTTGTGCTAGCTTGACAAATCAACAAATGCCCGTCTTTGTTATTACACTACACATTTATAGTTGGAAGTTTTATTATTCAATGGAAGAAGTTGAAGGATAGATTTAGTTAGAGAATTTACGAATATAAATAATAATATTACCAAACGTCTTTCCCCTACAAAGCGCATGGAGTGGTAAAATTCTAGCAATGTTTATTTAAATTCAGCGAAAATAAAATTATTCAATAATGTCAGTTTATGATATTCGCAGTGAGATGTATTATGTAACTTTATTAATGTTTTTTGGTAAATTTATATTTATTTCAGTATATTTCTACATATATTTATATGTAAAAACATGTCTTGGATGCTTTTTTCTTACGTTTAGGCTTGGAAAACATTCGGTGAACTGGCAATTATCGTGTGTTCAGTTTATTTGAAAAAAAAATTCAAAGGTTTTTTTTTCAGATGGGTTGGTTACCATGTTTTTTTTTGTCCAGCACGGTACATGGTACTCCTCCATTGTGACCTCAGTGGTGACTTCAGAGACTTTTTTGAAAACACAGCCAAACTAGAATGACCATAAAATGGTTTCATTTTTGGGTTAATTCTGAAAGCTTATATTTTTGCTGCTAGATCGCCCAATTGAGAAATTTCAAAGTATGTGTGTCTCCCCCTTAACCGCACAAAGTTTTGGGACTTAAATATTATCTCGAAGCCATGCATATATAAAATAAAATAAATACCCATTCACCCAATCACAATTTAATTTACTATTTATTTTATTGACCACATTGCACGATGGTTACCCTTTTTGTTATACGTTTTTAGTACCTACTTGTTAGTGTATCTAAATAATGCGATTTATCTACGGTTTTCAATATTTTACACAAACATTCAGTAAATTATATATTTTATCTATGATTATAACATTCAAACTTCAAACGATTCAAACCACAACTGATTCAAACTCCAAAACTTCAAACTATTGTTGTGCTCCAAGTCTCGAACCAATTCGCTGTCGTTTTTTAACGGTAAACAAATCTCCGCGAAGCGTGAAATTGTATTTTAAACAATATTGCTTCTAAAAATATTTGTTTACGATGAGCTTGTTCGACGTTTTGCCCTGGATTGGACCTAGTTGCTCCAGACATAATTTTTCCATACTAATTGTTTCTCCAAATAAGTTATTTACAGAGTCATTGTCGAAAACTTTATATCATGTCCATCAGCAATTGAATAACCGATGGCAATTATCCGTGCACACCAGTAATAATATAAGTTCTATATTGGATCAACTGAGTAAAATTGGACCTATATCTATAGATTTTGTCATTGTCTGCATGGATACCTCGATGATACAATGTATAGAATGGACTAAAGAAATTCTTACGCAGTGTGATTGCGACCTGCGACCCGGTAGGACTATTCTTATTAATGGAAGTGGTTTACCTACTCTGGATATGGCTGTGCCCTTTGATCAGATCACTGCAATTAAACGTGAATATAAACTCCAACTTTTGAATGGTAATTTACTTTTGAAGCCAGATGTTGACAATTTATCACGACGAATTCATCTTATTATTCAAACTGTAATGGGACTTAAAACTGGACTGCCATGCACAATAAACTTTTCCTCATGATAATATTATATTTGTCATTGTAAATAATTGTTAAAGAATATGCATCAAAATCACATCAATGATAGAATAATGAACAATCTCAATGAAAAGTCACGCTTATCAAAAATAATCTGAAAGTATTCATAATTTATATTTTTTGGTTAAGCTATGTAAGTGTAAAAATTAACTGTATACTGTGAAATAAGATTAAAAGTGATTTGAATACCTAAATTGAACCTTTGATTAAAACTTTTTAAAATTAAAAATCTTTCATTAACTATTACAACCGAGATGGAGAACATTTTAGAGAAGGTAATACAGAAGTCTACAGGGCTATGACCTGTCATTGGCTGGTTTAAATGGCCACTTTACACCAGTCCTTGTCTTAAGAGCCCTGTATTTTGAATGTGAAATTAGTTGATGATTTTTTACCTATGTATATAAATGTCGGCCTCATGGTGTAACAGACAGCGCATCTGCCTACCATGCAAGAGGTCTCAGGTCTCATTCCTGACATGGTTGATTTAAAATATTTATTTAAAAGGGTGTTTTCACACTAGAATACTTCATAGTCCCTGGACTGATACCTGAAGCGCAAGACTGATCATCTTACCTTCATGTAACAAAAAATGATCAAAATATTCTTCGATTGGTTTACCAATGCAGTGCCCTATGTACCATTAGGTGCGGAAAGGGGATAATGATGTTAACATAAATGTATTGAAAATGAGTAAGTATGAAAATGAAATCTACGTTTGGCTAACCTTTTCTGTATATTTTGTACATATATATGTATTTATAACATCAAAACATTTGCAACATTCAGATGTGACTTTAGAGGATGCGTGCGGTCTGACTTAATATTATTATTTTTTAATAAAAATAAATATTTGCGTTCTTATGATTTACTCAAATATTTAAATTTTGGAACCATTTTCAAGGAGTTATAAATAGCTCTATTAGAAAATGGAAATAAAGTTGGGGTTTGAACCTCGGACTCCTGATCCGTGAGTCAGCAACACTAGCCATGGGACCACAACCCGATTTTCTTCATACAAATATGTCCGTATTTTCCGTGTAGTACTTCAGAATAGCCTGTATCTACAATCATGGAACATTATTCATTGACATAGCCATCTCGCATCACATCCAAACACAGCTTACCTATCACATACCACACACTGCACCATAGGACTTAAGAGGATGCGCATTCTGAATTATTTACACAATCATATTACTGTATTTTCTCTTTGGATTGTGACACTAGAGCTATGATTTTTTTACATACTACTTTAGCTATTTACCATTGACATGTTCTTATTTTATTTAATAAACTGCTTTTTATAGGAGCTAAGGCTATCCAAAAACCATTAAAAACGCTTAGTTTAATCTGCCATCTTTGGTCATACAGTACACAAATTAAATAAAATATTTTTGAAAATTGCAAGACACAGAAAATTTAATTCTTACACTTTTTTTAAATAAATCGTATCAGTTTTGGGGTGCAGAAAACCCTGAATACGAGCACTCGATCTTAGTTAGGCGTAATCAGTCCGAAATGCAGTTGTGTTTTTTGCACAGTATTAAGGGAGGCATCTGCAAGTGACAGAAAAACTATACTCAAATACTTATGCATCAACCGCTCTCCTGCCGCATATCCTCTTAATGTCACATTCAAAATAATGGGCTTGTAATTTATTTTTTTTTCCCTTTAGTACTGTTCTACAGTAATAGAAATCTTATTATTTTGACCGCCCATTTCATTTACCAAAAACACAGTTATGGAAAATGTTAATGAAAAAAATTGAAAAATGTCTCCAATCTATTTTGAATAAGAATATTGCTAAAATTGTAATGAGTATTAATTTATTAACAATATTTTGAGTTTGTCCAAATTTTTGTAGACAAGGACTGGATTCAACTCCCTGGGGAGCTGTTTATATTAACATATTACAACAGAGATGAAGAACATTTAAGAGAAGGTAATATAGAAGTCTAGGCATCTACAGGGCTTATGACCTGTCAATGGCTGGTTTAAGTGGCCACTTTACACACTGTGTAACATTCACCATTCTGCCCATATTTGAACATCTATATTCCTTCAATTCTTTCATCTATTGATGTTTGTGAAGTTAAAGAGCTGAAACCTTTATTTATGGGGGTGAGATTCATCTAATTGAATTATTTCACCTACATACTAGGCAACGCCTGAAAATTTTATTTTTTCAATTTCTATACTTCTTCATGGACCAGGACCACCTTAAACTAGCCATTGACAGGTCATAAGCCCTGTAGATACCTAGACTTCTATTTTACCTTCTCTTAAATGTTCTTCATCTCTGTTGTAATATGTTATTAATTTATTATATAAATGTTTTTGTTTCCTTCGCATTTATATTGGATCGCATCAAATACTGAACTGTTGGTCTATAGTCGGTAATGCGGGAGCAAATAATTAAAACGTGTATTATTTTCATAATTGGTATTTCTTTATTTGATATATGAATAAATTATAATACAATGTTTACCCTACTTGAATAATAACATCACATGTATGCTTGTATAGCATCCTACACTTAATCTAAATCAGTAAAGTTGTTCTATCCATTCTCCATAATCTCTCATTACACGGAACAATTCTCCCGTTCTTTCTAGAATAACCTTGTGTTTCAACTTAAGTATATTATGCCAAACACATTAATTACAGTGATAAACATATTTTACTTTAGTTTAATTAAGTTATATGGTATTTATAAGTGACAATTTATTATACTTGGTTTTTGTGTTAAATATTATTTTTGTGAATATTATTTTACCAAAAATTCAACAACTGAAAGTAAAGCAATGCTTAAAAAATTAGCACTAATGTAAGCTAAGTCGTATACAAACATTAAATTATAAATAACCTTAATAAATATAACAAAATAAGTCAAGTTTACATATTCACTGGCGAAATATTTATCTTTCTATTCCATAATTGATATGTTTTCCGCTAAGTGAATTATTCCAATTACTCCCAAATGTATTAACATTTTTTTTGAATTGTGCGTTGTGTATAGATAACATGAGCAATGTTTATACACAAGTATATAACGATAAGTATTATAAATTTTGATGAGAAAATAGTGTACTGTGCTACTACAAGGCTCGATTGGCACATTTGTTTTTTTTTATAGACATTAATTAAAACATTTACGATTAAAACTTCAAAGAGAAAGTAAATAAAGAATTTCAATCAGATAGCATCACTAACAAATGATGAGCATAAAGTTATATTTAATATTGGCTACGTAAAAGAAATCACAGAACATAATCAGCCGCCTCAATTCAATAAAATAAAAAAGCAGAGTTCAATTACTGTTTTTTTAGTAAGATTTTATCAGATTTATAAAATGATATCTAATAAATTCTCTGGACAAATAAATGACAGTATACATTTAAAAATAAACACACACAACATGCCTTTTCCACAATTACATTAAGTAAAGATTTTCTAATAGCAATAGGATCATTACACGTGGTATCGAGTTTCATTCCTTCTACTCACTTAATAATTTAAAGACTGCCATTGCTAAAACAAAGCTGAAATGCTAGTGAAGATAGAAAGTTAGACTTTTCAATACTAAATTGTTTTATATTCCAAAATAATGAAGTTTAATTGCCATCAAAAAATAAAAATAACTCAACAAGGAAAATATACGAACAAGAATGAATATATTTCAATAAAAAGTATAAATAGACAGGAACTTCGTTCTCACAATTGTTTACATTCTAAATACATATATTTACATTAAAAATTAGATAATGAGATAGTAAGACCCAATAATTCAAATAAAGATTTCCAATAGAGTTTGCAACTCGCTGATTATATACGGAAAGGGAATGCTCACATAATTGATTAGATAATGATTTTCTCGGCAGTCGAACACGACTGCGATTCAAAATATAAAAAAAAAAGAAATATGTTTATTTAAAATTAATTTTAAGGTCAAAATAATAAAGTAAATTAAAATCCAATTTGAATAGGGAACTTAGCATTGCTCTATAACAGAACAATATGTACCAGGATCGTCTACAACTCATAAAAATTATCAATTTTCCCAAAACAAAAGATTAATAAATACTAAAATATTATGCAAATCCTGCACGAAACATTAAAATTACTTTAACAAAACCTGTGTTTTTGTTTAAAGCAAATGAAATTCTTGAGGCTCATAAAAATTAATGTCAAATAGATTGTCTAATTCTCAAGAGGTGTTTTTTCCACAAATACCCAGTAGATATAAAAAGAAATACATACATAGCAGTATTTATATAACTTATATATTGTGTTATACGTGAGAGAGCATTTAGTAGACTTACACCCCTGATTTTTGTAGCTAATATTCTACATTAAAATATATTTGAGATTCTCTCGATAATTATACCATTTAAACTAAAACACACAGGAATAATAATTGAATAACAATAAGGGTGATATGGTTTATTATCCTGTTTCTACTAGAATTTGTAATTCTCTAATACTGTTGGAAATGAATCTTACATTTAATACGTAGTCTAAATTTAGTAGTAGCTTATAATTAAGTTTAATCTTAGATTAATATGTAAATGTTTAATCTACACTGTAAAAAAATAAAGAAAAGAAATAAAATTCGCACCACACATTAAGAGTTAGAGAGCATCTCTCCACTTTCAACCATTGCCTCTATATTATCTATCTTTATATTCTGTATCCATATCTTCTATTCAATTACCTGAAACAAAATAAAGCAAACATAAATTATCTACTATGTAAATAACACGGAGATGTTAGGTTTTGTATTGTTACACACAATATTGACATCATTCACAATTTATAAATTATTATTGCCTTGGTGATGAAAAGACCCAAGTGAAAAATAGCTAATATCTCTTTTATTAAATCTTTTCTTTTGAAATTTGTAGCACACCCGGTAATTAATATAAACACATAATATCAAAATATGAATACTGATAAATAATTTAATAATACAGTTGTGTAGCGATATTGAGATCATGCAACAAAAATTTGTAATCTAATTCTTTAATTTAATAATTAATTTTCCTAATAAAAATAAAATTATCCATATATTAATTTGATCATATTTCGATATCTGATAGTTTTTGCGGAGCTCCATACCTATTGCAAAAAAGATCAGTTACCTATTCAGAGTCCAGCTCCACGACTTCCTGGGACTGTTTGGGGGGCCCCTTGGGTGGTCGGCCCCTCTGCGGCACGCCCCCGCCCCCTCCCGCCCCCATGAGCATGGCACGCTGCTGCTGCTGCAGAGCTGCCATGTCCATCATGTCCCGACTCCCGAGGCCGCCTGCGTAGTACTTCAGGTTAGCCTGCATCTGCAATGTTAAAACATTATTCCTTGGCATAGCCATCTCACAACGCATCCAAAGACACCTTGCCTAACACCACATCTGAAGACTTCAGAGAATACGCAGTCTGACTTTTCTTCATTCAAACGTATTCCCATATTTTAACCCCTGGCACAAGACAAGTTGCCACTTAAACCAGCCAATGACAGGTCATAAGCCCTGTAAATACTTAGACTTCTATATTCCTTCTCAAAAGTAGTTTCCCTCTGTTGCAATAAATTTTAATCTAAACAAAGAAGTTTGATTGATACTGTATATCAAAATTACTAACTATGGATTTTTATCGAGAAAACGCCACAATGAGATCAATATAAAATAAATAAATCAGACCCCTAGATGTACACTGTGGTATTTTATTTTATTTTATTAATTTTTCACGCCCACATGACTTTTACATACACATAAAACATAAGTACAAAACATAACATTAAAAAAATACAGTATAAAGAAATAAGAGTATGCTGTAAACATTGTTTTCTTAAATTTTCAAGGCTTATGTTAGTCATCGATATTTTTAGCATATTGGTAATGCATTCGTAGTACTGGCGAATTCGCGCTGTGATTAGTCTATGATTGGCCGCAGTAGAATAGTGTATTACATCGGATGACTCGGCCAGGTACTCGTATACTAATAAAAAATTTAAAGTTGACAACAATCAAACTAATACTTTTAATTAAAAAAGCAAGTTGTTTAATTTTTTATTGTTTTTTAATGTTTGTAAATTCAAAAATTGATGCTGACTGAATTCATGCTTTGTAATATGGCGACCTTCTCACCAGAGCAATATTCAACGTTTCCATTATTTTTAGACTCGAAATCCCGAATCGTCTGCATCGAAAATCCCAAGATTCTCATGCTCTTATTTGTATGGTTATATTGAATATTTTGCAGGAGAGCAAAAACAAATTTTCAAAATTTATTAATGCTAGTAACTTAATGTATATAGATATTATTATTGTTGGTTGTGAAGTTTTACTAAGAAATATATATTTTCATAAATAATAAGTGTAAGACATTGTATAGCTCCATTTTATGTATCTTTTATTTAATTTTTGTGTATTTTTTTTTAGAATATAATTATTTTTTTCCGTCTCCTGCATTCTGTAATTGGTCTTACTTTTTAAAATTGTTCTTTTGTACCTTGTATTTATGAAAAAGACTATGATTTCCTTAATAAATAAATAATGCCCAGTATTTTTTGTGTTTTTTTTTATTCATTTGACTGTTAAAATATGAGAAGAGCATTGTAGTAGCATCATAATTACTGCAGTGTTTAATCAATTTAAAAAAAAAAAACTAAAATTTAAACTAAAAAAGCTTTAAAAAAAACATAGAGATATGTTAGTGTTCTCTTAAGAGAAAAAAAAATGTCTGCATTCATAACTCAAAACAACCCAATTTAGACTTACGATAGTGTACTTCTGAGGGTATGAAATATTATTGTGATGTTGAGTTTGATGAATGGTTTATTATAATAATAATAATATTTGGCTGATTCATATAGCACCATTTTTATGAAAAATCACCACCAGGGCGCTTAACAATTGTATACTTAAACGTACATTCTAACTAAGCTTAAGTGACTTAATATATTTTCTGATTTAAAATGAGGAACTTCAGCCCTACGGGAAATTGGATACAAAAAATGTTTTCTTACGCGTGGTAAAAATTAGAGCATTAAATTGTACGACAAAGTTTCTTGAAAATGTACAGAAAAAATAATAAAAAATACTTTGATAAAAACGCACTACTTTAAATGACGTCACTGGTTCATGTGAATCAACCTATGATCTGAGAGCTATGGAAGATTTCCGGTCTGCTTGTCGCTTCTGGACCAATAGGAAGAACTGAATGAGAATAAGCGGAAATGAACCTCTGACGTTACACGCGGAGTTATTTCAGAAATACAAAACTTTGAAAAATCGTAGCACCGATAATACGATATATAAAAATTTTAAAAAATAATTTTTGACTTAGTTTAACAGTCTATTAACAAATAAAAAATTCAACAAAAAACACTGAACTTCCTCATTGAGGGTATGATAAACTAAAGAAGTGAGATCTTAGTTGGGTTTTGAACTGATGGGGACTGTCGATGATTCATAAGTTTGAAGGCAATTGGTTCCAGGCAGAGGGGCCGGCAACAGCAAAAGCACGATCTCCGAATCTAGTGTTTGGGGAGCGCCAGATTTTGACAAGTTTTCCTCTGCCTGAATCATGGCTATATTTTTCACTTACATAATTTTATAGATGGTTTATGTTTTTAATGGTTTGGCATAGGATACTTTTTGATATTATTATACTTTTGATTACTCAGTTAAAACTAGTAGCAAAAACTCACGGCTTGTTGCTGTTGCAAGCGCTGTAGTTGCATCTGTTGCTGTTGTTGCCAGGACTGCTGGTACATGGGAGCTCGCATTCCTGCTCCACTGACACCCATAGCCCCTACATGCACACATCAACATTACATTTTTAATATATCAATTTTAAAAAAAAGCAAAAATAGCCTTTAAGATAAAATCATGTTGAGCCATGGTATTTCTGTTATTCATCTACATATCAAAACAATCTCATCACAATATTTTTTCTTTTACATTTCCCACAAAAATCTTACAAAACATTTGTATTATTCACTCCCTAAAGTTCTCATTCAGACTATCATAAATGATCTTCTAGTTTCTATTCAGGTAGATAAATTAATATAATATTTTTTACAATTAAATAAAGAAAACAGTACAATACGAATTATAATTTTATTAGCTGAGATAAGCATTATCGACAAAATCAAGAAAAGAGTGCTGCGTCTGTTTGGATATGTAGAGCGAATGGACAGAAAAAGAACGACTAAAAGGATTACAATGCGAATGTTGATGGATGCAGAAAACGAGGAAGACCGAGTACAACTAAATTAAACAAATACTTGAAGAGGGAGATGTCAAATACCGGAATAATCATTGTGGGTGCATGAGAAGATGTATAAATGTAGAAGAAATGAGGTATGTATGCAAAGACAGAGTGATGTGGCATTCTATCCTCTGCCTACACCCACGGGGAAACAGCGTAATCATACATATTTTTTGTTCTTGTTTTGTTATTAATCTAATTTTAATTTATTTACTTGTAATTTAGTTAATATTGCAACAATTTCATATTTTCAGCTTCACTGAGCACATCTTGTATAACAAGCCAAATCTTTACCATGTGAAAAAGAACCCAAAATATCTTACATTTAAAAAAATCGCTTTAATACTTTTCTGAAGGAAAAATACCACAATTCAAATATTGAATCAAAAGTTGTATTGGATTGTGGTCCCGTGGCTAGTATTGCGAATTCACGGATAAGAGGTCCGTGGTTCGAACCCCACTCTACCACAACTTGATTCCTATTTTCTAAGAGTGAGTTATTTACAACTCGTTGAAAATGGCCCAAAAATTTAAATCAACGTAAAGTAGCTTTGGAGACTTGTCAGCTCTACGGCTATCCCTATGCAAAAAATCACATCACTCCGTTGCAAGGCGAAGAAAACACTAACATACAAACACACTTTCGCATTTATAATATTAGTATGGGTTTGATCATGTCCTAATACAGATATCGTGTTGATCGTAGAACAATGACGGATGTGTGAAAAATGCAACATTGACTTTCTTTTATATTTGATCATGAAAAGTTTAAATAAAGGCTTTATATTCCAGGTTTGAAAAATATATATATATGTAACTAACCGAAGTATCAAATTGACTTTTGTGTTTATCAAGTTGCGACATAAAGTGTCAAAAAAATAATTTAAACCGCTCTCTTGTTAAGTTGAAGAAAATCACATGAGTCATTGTTCTAAGATGATGACGATATGTACTTGCTAGTTAAGCTGACAATATGAACCGAAAGATAGATAACACGAACATTTACATAGATATAATAAACATTTACAAAAACATCCATAGTGATGAGAATATCAATAAATAAATTACCCGGATTCATTCCCATCATACCCTGCCCCATCATATTATTGGCAGGATACTTATACGCTCCCATCATGTTCTGTGCGGTCATCATGGCCGTCATTTTCTGCATGAGCTGTAGAGAAGAACGGAAAACAAATTACAACACCGGAAAACCGTTTCTACAGACACGTGCATGGATGTCATATAACATGATGGCAAAGCATTCACAATCTATAGAAACATACAGATGATATCGATGGTTTGAATTTGCGAGGAAATCACCCGAGAAGTAGTGTACTACTTTATATTGTACTGCAGTCGTAAGGTTTATGTTCTTTAGAGATTTCGTACGGAACCCATCGGTCTTTAATGAGATATCTGTGAGCACGGAATGGTAATTTCCTTGCAAATCCAAAATCACTTGTGGTAATACAATATAATATGAGCATGTAAACTTACGCCATAATCATATCCCGGATACATTTGTTGTGATAGCTTAAGGAAAAACAACCAGAGTTAGTTAGTAACATTTACTCTGCTAATGTTTATCCATTCATGAATATTTCAAATTATTTTCAAAGGTTTTCTATTAGAGCATGTAAACGGGAATTAAATATAGGAAATTAAAAGATGAGAAAAATAATTTACACTGGTTTGTAAAACATGTGACTTTTAGCTAGTAATCCTCGTCTAACCAACAAACAAAGATAAACCATTGTTCGGTAGTTTAGATGATAAATGTATTTTTCTTAATACTTTATTATTTTTATTAATGAACATAAATAAATTTTCATTTTTTCTAATTTCAATAATTAAAAAAACTCTCACTGCAGTAAACTAAAAAATCTGATGCAATGTTAAAATTATTGTGTTAATAAATATGTATTTACGTTAATTTATTTATAAATATATGTATAAACCATTTTAATCATGAGTATATGCTGACCGGTTTCAAGGTTACTGACTACTGACTACTAACTTAGAATCACTTGCGTTTCATTTATGGTATAAAATAATGTAAGAAATAACAGAATAATGAAATGAAGGGAGAGAAAGAAGATAATATGAACAATAACGGGAACATTTTTTCAAGAGGACTCTTGAGTTAATTTTTTTATTTTTATATTTGTGCTTAATAGGTTAATTTATGTCTAATATTTCAAGATTGTCTAAACAAAGATGAAAGTATAATTAAAAATTAAAGTATACAAATTTATAAACAAACATCATGTGTAAAATGTCATACTGCAAAGTGAAAAATGTTTTCGATATTAAAATAAAATTGAAACAACATAAAATGTCCCGGGAAAGTGTTTGAATATAAAATGTATATGTAAAACAGATGATTGTATGCATGTGGTACTTTCTATTATTTACTGTGTAGGGTAATTAAATCACGAATCAAACTAAAAATATAATTTGCCAAAGCAAAAAAGGATAAACTGTAACATTGATGGAAAATTACGAATGTTTTACAAGTCAATACCGTTTTTAAATGTGGAGTATTTAAAGTGAAAACTTTTTAGGTACATTAAATTTAGGAGTTGTGACAATGAAGGTATGGATTTGTAGTTATTTGATTGCACGGTTAGCACTACCCCACACAGTACATAAACCCACAAATGGGTAGTTATATACAATAATGTATTTAATTTCATAAGCACAATTGAACTGGTTCAATTTCAGAGAAGGCATGTGTTAAAATGAATGAATATGTCGGTAGTGGGATAGCAAAAGTGTATATCTGTCATTTTCTAAACTGTACAGGACATGCAAATACATAATTCCTTCAGTCACATAGCTTAAAGTGAGAAAAGAATGATGAACCCCATATTTTAACATGGCTATTTTGAAAGAAGCTCTAGAGGGATATACCCTTATATTTATGAAAGAGCATCAGATTTTAGTGTGTTTTATTTAAAAATGACCGTTTTTAAAAAGTGATAAATATACTTTTTTTCCGTCATGCTATTGACTTTAAATTAACCACTTCTAATTTTGCAGAAAATGTCTTGGACAGTTTTAGTGCATTACCTTTCTTACATGTTAATAATTTCTTACGAAACATTTTCACTAAAATCTTACTAAACAAAGTGTAGTAACTACCACTTTTTTCAGTTTGTAAAAATAAACACAAACTCAAAAAATATTTTAATTTATCATAGGACAGAAGATGAATATGAACAAATTGTTATTTTTTTAAAAATTACTAAAAATATTTATAAGTTATTGAAAAATTAAAAACACTGTGGACATGAAAAATATGCACTTAGCAACTGCGACCTGGGTTTTAGTGAGTACCTTTTATTAGATGACTAATTGAATCATATTGAGACAATCTTTTTACAAACAGTAACCATGAAATTAAACAGATTAAAATATAATTAGCATATGAATTTTTAAAATATATAGTGATGTAATGGCCAATCAGTCTGGTGGAAATATTAGAGAAATGTGTTTGTGTGTATATTAAACAGAAGGAAGCTTCCCTACTTTAAATAAAAATAATTGTTGGACTCACGGCAGCATCGCCATTGGTATACATCTGCTGTAGGATGGCCGGAATCATAGTGGCGATTTGCTGCTCAGTGAGTGATGGGTAATCTTGACGAAGAACCGCACTCAGGGCATTCATGGTCATTTGCTGCTGTTGATGCTGTTGCTGTAATCCTTGCAGCCAATTAGAACCTGCAAAAAGCATTCAATAAAAAATCAATCATGCAGTGATATTACAATAGATGAAGTGCAAAAGTAGATTTGAGTTATTTAAGAATAATCTGCAATGAGAAATTTTAGTGCTAAAGGAAATAGGATTCAATTATTTTACTCAATTTATTTATTTATTCATTTTTTTCCATTATAAACAAAGATAAATAATAAAATAATGTGACCTCACTGGGGTTACCCGTGCCGAGGACACTTAACAATATGCTTTTTTGAAATATTGCGAGAATAAACAAAGAAGATTTAATATACAGAGATACTTGACAAAATGTTCAGAAAGTTTTAAACACTACGTATTTAAGTTTATATTTGATTTGTGTACACCTATATTATTTGAATTATCAAACGTACAATAAAATTAAAAAAACATAACATAAACTATACATCTGTGGAGCAGTTTATTCAATATTGGTTTGGGAGAATGAGACAATTCATTTTACTTCTACCCAGCTCCACTATCCATTTTTTTATAGCCATTTTTAACATTTTCTCATTTCTAATTGTTTTAATAGAAGGTGGAAGAAGGTTATAGCTTTGATTTAAAATAATACTTAAGTTTGTGGTATATTTCGCATTTTTTTTCATAGATATGCTAGTGTTCTCCTAAGAGAAATAAAATGTAGTTAAACTGCATTCATAACTCAAAACCGCCAAATTTAGACTTACGACAGTGTACTTCTGGGAGTGTGAAAAGTTTAAAAAAATGAAATAATATATTTTAAAAAACTTACCACCGAGAGTAGGCGGAGGTCTGGTCTTCTCATTCTCGTAATCCTCCCATGCCGCCTTCCTCTCCTCCTCCGTCAGGGTCTCTTCCTCCTTGTTCTCAAGCAGGGAGTCGTGCTCGTGGAACTTGTAGATGACCTTGTCGTGCTGCTGCAGCAAGTCCGCGAACAGCCTGTCCTTGGGCAGCTTGGGAACCTCGCGGGTACCCTCGGGCACGGGGCAGAAGATGTACAGCTCCGCCAAGTCACTTTCTGTGTAATGCCGGTCGATCTGTTGCTCGTCTATCACGCGCTTGGAGATAGCTTGTTTTGTTACTTGCCGTTCGTAGATCTTCTCTTCCATGGTACCCTGGAGTTGATAATCAATTATATGATCCGTGCTATTCACATTTTAACATGCGAGCCCTAAGACGGCTCAGACATCATTTGCATCTTAACATGCGAGCCCTAAGAAGGGCTCAGACCGCCGTTCCCACGTTAACATACGAGCCCCAAAAAGGTTCAGACCGCCATTTGCATCCTAACATACAAGCAAAAAGAAAGCACAGACCGTCATTCGCATGTACACACAGTTTATCGTATCTTGAATCAACAAATACAATCCCTAAATATTTATTATTTTAAATGAGTTTTGTGTTTGAAAAGACATGTAGAAAGCGACATCTGTCTAAGCATTCACAAGAGCTTTGGTTAAACAGATATTGTGATATCAATGTATACTTTCACATTTATTCTAAATAAGGTACAGTTCATTTTATAATTTATTTTATGTTTTACTGAATTGAACAAAATAAGTTGGTGTTCACTTACTAATGCAAGGAAGCGGTAAATATAGCACGGTTTCTTCTGGCCAAACCGGTATACCCTGAAGATGCTCTGGACATCGTGGGAGGGGTTCCAGGACATGTCGAATATGACCACCCTATTAGCGGCTACTAAGTTAATACCCAAGCCACCGGCGCGGGTTGAGATCAGGAAAAGTCTAAAGTTTGGAATTATAATTTTTAATTTGTACCAAAACAGGTTTATTTAACATTTTTAACCTCCACAGGGCCAATCATCTTTCAATTGTAATCTTGCTAATCTAGCTACTCAATAGGTAATAAACTATACAAACTACTGTTTTTTATTGGAAAATTTGATTTTTTATATTGGATTTTTCATACATTCACTATAACTTTCTTTAAATATTATTTTTTTCTTCTTTCTTTTATATGCATCATAAACAAAACTGAGAAACTTGTAATGAGGAAGTTCAGCCCTAGGGGAAATTGGATACAAAAAATGTTATCTTACGCGCAAAACCAATGATAAGAGAGTTGTGAAAGATCTCCGGTAAACACGCGGAGTAATTTCAGAAATACAAAACTTTAAAAAATCATTATGCAAAAAAAGATAATACAATATTTTTTTTTGTTTAGTTTAATAGTCTATTAAATTGTTTATTTTTTTTAAAAACCACAGAACTTCCTCATTGGTGATATAATTTTTTTTTGCTGTATATTAATAATACCTTGTGTTTTTCCACAGTAAATAAATAAAAAGAAAATGACAAATAAATGAACAAAATAAGCATCTTTATAAAAGAATATAACAAAAAAAAAAAGATAACTGTGATAAATTCATGGAAATTTTAAAATCAGGTTCCTTTTTGAATTGTACGCCAAATTAATTACATCGACATCTGTATAATGCAAATGAACTATATTTATACCTAACATTTTACTTGAAAACTTGTCTGAAAACTTTATCTCATACAAAGCATGAATGATGTTTTGAAATGAATATGTAGTTTTTTTTCATTTTAACATTGTTATCGGGGGGTGTTGTATTGACGCGGTCAAAACTAATGATAATGAAGAATTTAAGATGTTGTTAAATAAAATAAGTAATTATTTTATAAAGTCTTACCTTGCTCTCGGATTGTCTTCCCTATTGAAAGCCTTACACCAGATTTCTCTGTTTTCACAAGAGGTGGAGCCATCTAACCGGAAGTAATCCAAGCCTTGTGACCATGAACCTATCAAATAAAAAAATAATAAGCTGTGATGTGTAAATTCTGAGTAGGAACCGTTTTACATAAATCCACTGTTCACGACTCTAAAACATAAGGTCTATGGCAGAAGATTGTCTGTGAACAGCAGACGCGTATCTACCTCTGGTTTTTTTCTATGACTTGGCGTGTAGAGAAAGGTCGAACTGTAGTGATGGGAAATCATACAATTTAAAATGTGCAACAATTGTGTGCCACACACACTCATTTGTAGCACACAATTATTCACTCAGTATCTATAGTAGGTACCTAAATGCCTAGACTGGCTGCTTTGTTCATTGTTCTCCTTTATCTCCTGCGCATGCACTTGAAATTTATTTAATTGACACTATTATGAAATATCAGGATAAAAATGCTATTTTATGAATTATTATTTACATTGAGGTGAAAACATTAGGTATTCGTATTTCATTAATGCCCTCTAATGTGAACAAGAGGTTAGTTTGTTCACTCGAGTTTATTAGATTATATATTTTTCTGTTCAGTATAAACAATTACAGAAACAATTAAATTTATTTATTTATTTATTAATTCATTATAAAAACATTCATATTCACTAACCTAAAAATATCTTTTTAGGCTGTGCCCGTGTTAAGTCATAATAATTAATATTTTAAAAATACAAAGTAACGTAAAATAAATAGTGATTAAAATATATCAATTTCAGAATAACAGTCCAACCATATAACATTAAAAAATAATTACAAATGAAACAATGTAAAAAATGACAACTTTATTGTGGAAAAACTTATTAGGTCAGTTATCCATTTTGTGCTAGAGGCCGATTATTGTTTTTTTTTAAATTTTTATTTGTGTATATTTTTTTTCATTTGCCTTAATTTATTTTATAATATTTATTATAACTGCACACGTTATAAATATAAAAACCTAACTTTTGAAAATGTAAACCCTCTAAAGGATTTTAAAAATTAGTTATAAAAGTAAATAAAAAATAAATAAACCTAGCATGAAATATAACTTTCGATAATATATAATATAACGTTTTTTTGTAAATAAAATAATTTATCTGTTTTCTACAGGTTTGTGATATTATAATATCTAAAGATCAATATTATCAAATCTATAAAGAAAATCATGCTGACAAACCAGCCAAAGGTTTGGAATTATTTGTTTTATTCACCGCTTGTACGCATTTGGCTCAAGCGAACGAATGAACGAAACGAACTAGAGACATGAAAGTTATGGAGACAAAAATGATACGATGATTCTGAGATATGATGACCTAAATGAGCCGAATGAGCAAAAGACACATTCGTTCAATTGAACTACTTAAAAGATACTGTCAGTTTGGTGATGCAGATCAAGTGACACGTATCCTCTCGGTGACAGGGTCTTACCCACGTATTCTATTGCCTAGTAGGTGAATTGGTTCAGCTGGATGAATCTTACCCACATGATAAAGGTTTTAGCTCTTTTCTTGTCAACAGATGGAAGAGATGAGGAAATATGGATGTTTAAACACAGGTAGAACACAGGTGTATGTTAAACAGTGTGTAAAGTGGCCACTTAAACTAGCCAATAACAGGTCATAAGCCCTGTAAATACCTAGACTTCCATATTCTCTTCTCAAAAATATTTTCCTTCTGTTGAAACAAATTAAAATTTAGTACTCTTTATATTACAAAATGTAATAAACAATCACATATTTCATGAGATTGGATTTTATAATTTACAAACCAGAAGGTACAATTTGTTATTTCAATTTGTTATTTTAATTTGTAAATATAATATGTAATCATATTTGTCATGCGCTGTATTCGATGGTCAATTTGCAAATTTTATAAATATCTCTTTTCATTTATTTCTTGATAAAATGGTCAGTACTTTATACTGATGTAGTTTCTTTTAATAAAATCTGTATTTTTAGGAACTAAAAGGGTTTTATTTTAATTCCACTTAAACCTGATCTGCAATTCGTAGGTGAACTCATGATCTCATATTTTACTCCCTCGCTTCTTCACAACGATTTGAATTATGCAGTCTCTTAAACTAATCGAATAAAAAAGAAAAACAATAATAATACAATTATAATTATGCAATATCTTAGAGCAATTTCCAAAAATCATTTTCTAATATGAAAAATTTTGTAACTTACCAACATGGCCGCCCAAATGTTCTTCAGTAGCAGTATCACTCTTCTGCGTGGCATCATCAATTTTAGCAAGAAACTGTTCAATTAGATCCAAGGAGTAAAGGGATTGTGAGAATACCAATCTAGAAAAATAAATGGAAGATTTAAACATTATTTATGTTAATTCATTGTGATAATTGACATCAGTTTTAATACAGATAGTATGTGTTATAACACCTACTAAATGATACTGATACTTCCATCCCGGCAAGTTAATAATTTATTGGGGAAAGGAATGTGGAAGTTTCCAACAGTTTGAAAGTTACATTAATAACAATTTCAGTTCATTTACTTAAAGTTCTACATTAAGATAAAGAAAATGTTGATGATGAAAATGATCACTCAAACTAGACGATGACTGGTCATAAGCCCTATTAGTGCATAGGGGAATGATGGTAATAAATGTATGTTTATACTTTTAAGATATTTACATAATGCGAGTTGTTAAATGAATAATTGTCAGTATCGTGGTCAAATGGTTAGGACGTTTGCCTACCATGCAGGAGGTCTAGGGTTCAATGCCTGTCATGGCTGACATGAAATATTTATTTATAAAGGTGTTTTACACTACAATATTGATCATCTTACCTTCATGTTACACCCTTGCCACTCAATATACTCAGGCGGTTTAGAGATTCGCATTATCATTTCGAATTGGCGCAACGCGTCTGGCACTGCCGTCGCCAGAATTTTCGGATTAGAACTGTCACGGCGACTTCTTTTGTTTTTTGTTGCTAGGACAACGACCAAACAACTGTGTCAAACTTTCATAATTTTGCGTCAGTTTTGTCATTTGTTTAAGCATTTGTCAAGAATGGTAAAACAAGTATATATATGGCGAAAATGAACGGTAACGTGAGACGAGGACGACCAAGGAAGACGTGGCATGATCAGATAAACCAAAATCTTGAGTCTGGTCATGTCAAAAGCAGACGGAACCGAAGGGTATGTATGATAAGATGCATGAATGTGAAAGAAGGTAGGAATGTATGCCAGGATAGACGTGTGTGGCGGTCTATTCTCTCTGCCTACCCCTACGAGGAAATGGCGTAATGGTAGTAGTAGTAGTTTGTCATTGAAATGTCTAAAAATTTAATGATCTCATTATGTGTTTTCATACATCGTGTTTTTTGTGCTTGTGTCCACTGAGAAATTTTGAGTGAGTTTAACAATGTGACTCAAATTTTGGCAGTGTACTTCTATAAGTATGGACATTTTGGTAAAAAAATAACATGTTATGTCTTTTTAAAAGATAAAATATACCGTATTTCTTTTGAAGCGTCTATTTCAAACTGAATATGTTATGCTTTCAAGTTAAAATATAGATTTATATAAT
This sequence comes from Micrasema longulum, assembly GCF_059751315.1. NCBI lineage: Eukaryota > Metazoa > Arthropoda > Insecta > Trichoptera > Brachycentridae > Micrasema > Micrasema longulum. Next base: position 91,444 of record NW_028278455.1, read on the forward strand.
TTATAAATTATTATGATGTTAACATGAGACTTTTTTGTATTTTGCTTGACAAGAGACGCCATGACAGCGTCTTTGTTAGTGTTTTGTTTTTTAAATATTATGTAAATAAACTACATAAAGAGGGTCTTTTTTATTTTGTTTCGTTTATCTCGGATTTATATCCGTAATGAAAAGGAACATAAATAATATTTATTATTAAATGCCTCTACACAATTGATGATTTATGTTAGGGCGATTTTAATTTGATTTTAAAAGTTCGATGTTAAATGTGATGAATTCAATTTAAAATATTATTTTTTTATTACATTTTACATGTTGGTAATCAATTTCCAAAATGTATATTTCAGTATTTTCGAAATGCAACATCATTATTGATAGAGAAGCTTCAATCCATTCATAATATAAATGTGTTCTTAAATGAGAAGTAATAATTAAAAATCAGTTGTAAAAGTAACAATTAAGAAAAGAAAAAAAAAAAGAAAATTTAATTAAAAAACAAATACTTATAACTGATTTTTAACGATTGCTAATGATTAAACAATGAGGCATAAAAAAGGAAAGTTTGGAATCTCCCGCTGTTTTTTGTTTCAAGCGATATTTTTGACATTTAGGTATATATATTATTACATATCTAAATGTCAAAATTTCAAAACGGCAACGTTGTTCCAAGTGGCACATCTGAACTTGTTATAACTACATTATCTCCGCTCTGCTTCATGTAATAAAAACGATTAAGATACGCTGCAGTTGGTGTACTAAAAAAAATAGTTGTTACTCACAGTTTGTCGCCGATAGCATCGCACATCTTGAGAATGTCGAGGAGCAGCAGCAGCTTGTTGGAGTGGCGCACGTCGTTCAGTTCCTCCTCGGAACAAAGGGACATCCACCACTCCGTGGGGTTATCAGAGCGCTGCTGCTCCGTCTCCACGGCCACTACTTCGTCATCCTCCTCCATTTTAACTGATAAAAACAAGAATACATTTTGAAAAAAAATATTTGCGTCCTTACGATTAACCCAAATACATATTTCAATTTGTGTTAGAGCAGGATTCGAACCTCGGACTTCTGGTCTGAGTCCGCAAAACTACCATAGGACCGGACCACAACAGTTCAATTACATTATTTTCAAAAGATTTAGTATGCTATGATAACATGTAATCAGTGCGCTAACGCCCTGTCACTTACTAAAAAGGGATAGGAATAAACACATTTGTAAATTAATACGAACATATTATTCTCCCCTCCCTTGTAAGCAAGTGCCTAGTTCTTTGTGCCAGCTGAACCTATGGTGGGTCCGGCTCTGCATCTAATGATGTAACTTTTTGGTAGTTAAGACTTAAAAAGATGTTTAACCACAAAAAAAATGTGGAATATAAAAAATGTATTGTATTAGCCCGAATATAACAAATAAATCCAATTATCCAGATTTACCATAACGTCTGGCACCCACTCATCCGGATAATTGGGGTTATTTTTAATTTTTTGTACAGTAATAAAATAATAATTTACATTTTGATGCTTCATTTTTTTCCTAACTTATATGCTGTGCCTACTATTGTTCCCAAATACATAAAAAAAATGTGGAATATATTCAACTATGTATTACGATATAATTAATTTATTATCACTTTAATCCCACAACTGTAATTTTATAAACGTTAAAAAAGATTTATATTGGCCAAAAAGCTGTCGAAATTCTCACATATTTTACACAATTCATTATGTAATAGATATTACACTAGAGATAAAGAACATTTTTATTCCTTACCAGGATTAGCCCGTGTGACTCTTTTATGCTTCACTTTAGAACTTTTGCCTTTTTTCTTATTTTTGCTTTTTTTGTTATCACTATCCGAATCTTCAGACTCCGACAAGGAAGTATCCTAAAATATAAAAACAATAAAAGTTTTTAGTAAATAATAATAGGTATGTGGCTATTAATTTTTGCTTGTAAAGAGCTGGTGGAAACTTAGTTACATTTAATATATGTCGAAGGATTTTAATCTAAAACTCTGTTGATTTTTTTTTACATTTTACATTTTTTTTTTTTTTTTGCACCACAACAGGCCAGGAGGCCTAATTACAGTGGTGAATTACATCACAGAGCACCCAGGCTTGAGAAAAATCACATTTTAATTTTTGTGTTCTCACCGGGAATCGAACCCGGAACCTTCCGTGTGTGAGTCAAGCGTCTTGACCACTACACCACGGAGGCCGCGGTGTAGTGGTAGTTTTAAGATTGCCAGTAAAATAATATTTGAATCTGAAGTAGTCTAACCTGTGGTGTGGTAGTTTCCTCTTCATCGTCAATAAAGTCGGCCAAAGAACCTTCCGAATCATCGTCTTCTTCTTTATCTCTCTGAAATAAAAAATATATTTTTAATATTAATCTTGCTCATAGTAAAAAGGTCTCCTAGGGCAAACACATCACCACTAGTCGGCTGGTAACTGTGACAGTGTGTACGCGTGGTGCACCCATTTTTTTTTGGGTTTCAAAACTAAATTTTAAAGGCAAGTTTTCTTTGTTTCTTGTCTGATTTGTAAACTATGTGTATCCATATTTTTACTATGTTTCATTTTGCATGTAGTAAAAAATATACATACAGTGATGTTATCTTCTTTATTTGCTGTTAAGGAGGAAAGGTTATTTATAAATAATATAAATACGGACCTTTTTTTGTTGCATGAGCTCATATCTCTCAGAATTAGCCTTGAGTACCAGTGGATGGGTCCAGATTCTTTGAAGAGATTGGAAATCGGCGAATAATGAAGGGGTTGTCTTACGATCAGGATTTGGCCTGAAATAAAGAATATTCTTTAGTATATTTTACTAGTACCAACAATGCCATACATACCAAATTAAAGATAAAAAAAGATTAGCAATGAGGAGAAAAATACAAGTCAAAACTCGTTGTACAATTTTAAACTGATATTTCTGAAGCCTTTATTAATGCGGGTGAGATTCATCTGACTGAACTATTTTACCTATTTACTAGGCGATGCCTAAAAAAAATAATTTCGGGATATTTTTTTTTCCCCAAAATATTTTCAGGCGCTACCTAGTTTGAAGGTGAAATAATTCAGTCAGATGTATCTCACCCGCATAAATTAAGGTTTTAGCTCTTGAAGAAGCACAGAAGAAATATGAATGTTAAAAAATAGACAGAATGGTAAACGTTACACAGTATGTAGTGGCCACTTAAATAAGCCAATGACATGTCATAAGCCCTGTAAATGCCTAGACTTACATATACCCTTCCCTAAAATATTCTCCATCTCTGTTGTAATAATATGTTAATAAAATACATTGGAAGTATAATATGGGGTAGATATTGGAGTGAAAGACATTAAAGTAATTAAAGAATTTTAGTAAGTGACTGATATTTAAAACTCAAATTTTGTTATTAACCATAGACTGACAGCTTACTGAATTATTTTTTTTCATTTTTATCTAATTTTAAAACTCTGAAAATATTAAATTATTATTAGTGATTTTACAAAAAACAAATACATGGTAACATTATTAATTTGACATGAAAAATCATTAAGTCGGAGCTTCTAGTATGTACTAATAATTTTTAAATCAAATTTGACTGAAATAAATGGCACTTTGTGCCTTTTACATGGAAGGAGAAAAATACGATATTTAAAAATAAATTAATACTAACAGTTAAACCAAAAGTCTACAAATACTAAAAACGTGTGAAAAGGGTAAATAGTACAACAAATAAAAATATTTTAAAAATATATATACGGCCTAAGCCAATTACAACAGTTACACAAAGAAATATGTATGTATATATATATATATATCCAAGAAACTGAACAAAAAGAACATAACACTATGTAGCAAAGACCAACAAGTGCAATAAAAAAATGGTTTACAATATATTCATAAACACGATAAACATATAAGACCTCGAGCTAAACCATGCCAATTCATCTTCATCCCAAACTGTGTTAGTGGCGAAGAGATCTACGAAAAGCCGGAAGATCTATCCCAAAGAATTCCAAATTGACTAATCTACACATTCTGGACATTGGGGCATAAAAACAAAAGTTGCTCTTAGAAGATTTAATAAATAGCAGATTTTGACTCCTGGTGGTATGGTTGTGAACATGAAAAGAAATTGATTGCAACAGAGATGGGACATCACTTATAGCATTAAGTATTTTAAAAAAGGAATTTTTTCATTATTTTTTTTTGCACCACAACAGGCCAGGAGGCCTAATTACAGTGGTGAATTACATCACAGAGCACCCAGGCTTGAGCAAAATTCCATTATTAATTTTTGTGTTCTCACCGGGAATCGAACCCGGAACCTTCCGTGCGTGAGTCAAGCGTCTTGACCACTACACCACGGAGGCCGCCGTATATAAGGTCCATCTCAGTTCTACGTTTCTCCAATGAAGACAGATTAAGAGATTGCTCTATTTCAAAATAGGAATAATTACCCCTTTGCAATCCGATCAACCATGTCACTTTTCTTAGAAAATGGTGTTGGATAGACTCAATATGAGTCCTATAGAATGGAGACCAAATTGGAGAATCATATTCTAGATGGGGTCGAACTAGTGAGCAGTTACGAGTATGATGGTATTAATATTTTAGAAAGTCCGTCGTCATTCTATTGATAAAACCAAGAAGTATGAAAGATTTGTTTACAATATTATCAATGTGTTCACGATAGGAGAGTTTACTATCTAAATTAATGCCAAAACCACTGAAAGGGGAATATGTTTAGTACTTTTTTAGTTATTTTTAGTATGTCTCGAAACCGGTAGACATTTAAAAGTCGGTAAGTGGTTATATACAAATATTTAATAACATTTAGTAAAATATTTGACCACAAAGTTAATGTTTTAAATATTTTTTAGTTTGTAGTTGAATTGTACAGGATTTTTTCGTCGCGAGATAGATACTATTTTGCGTTTGTCAATTGATGTCGCACTATTCATTAAAACAATTCATATCCTGTTGAAAAAGAAGACTACCATTGGGAGATTTGATAAGTTTAAGTATTATGAATGAAATATTTACCTTCTTGAGTAGTTTTCCAGGTAATGTGCATAGAGTTTAACTTGTATATCTGTTAATGAGATAAATAACACGTATTCATGTTTAGGGGGGAGAAATGGAGCTAGCACAGCGTAATCTCGTCTCTGTAAATATTAAAAAAATATTAAAACAACAATCAATTTTTGGAACTACAAATTTAAAATTAGAGGCTGTGGTCTTGTGGTAGTGTTACTGACACTAAATCAAAAGTTCCGAAAGAGGTCCGATATCTACTCTACCACAACTTGATTAATATTTTATAGTACAGTTTTTATTACTAAATATAAAAATAATGTGACCTCACTAGGGTTACCGGTGCCAAGGACACTTAACAATATACTTTTTTTTATTTTGAATTTAAAACATAAATATTTTTAAGAGTTATGCGGATAGGAAATATGATACATTCAAGGAACATTTTTATATACCTAACTAAAAAAAAAAACTCTTTTAGACTTGTGCCATTATCTCAGTGCGAGATTATCCCAGTGATTACATCAATTACATTAATCCTTATACACCAATTTGGTAAACATTTTTTTAAACCCATTGCAAAAGAATAATGAATCTGACTCTAAGGGCCGGTTTTATAAACATCTAATCAAACTTCCGTAAGTGTAACAATGCGTTGGCCGTTCGTTACGATAACCGACGGTTTTGTGTTCTATAAACCATCTTTGATAACGGACGGTCGCCGGTAAGAATTTTCATAGAAATTGAATTTTTTGGTCAATTGTCTATGGAAAAACTTTTTATCTAAGCTCTTTCTGTCAAATGCGAACTGTGCGCATTCGCATTGAATGAAAAAATACATCAAATGCAAATACTCGACAATTTTGAACGAAGTTTTTACACAAAAAAGAACTATGAATTGAGAGTACTATGAATTAAAATTAAAATTATTAAAAGCGAGCAGGTATGATGGATAGTTTTTACTATTATCTGTTATTTTACTATACATTTATATCAATAAACCATGTTTAAAATTTATAAAAATTTACTGCTGAATATATTTATCCATCAGACTAATATTGATTTTATACCACCACGCAGAGTAAAAAACATACAAAACTGGTAATTCAACTAAATCCCAAAATAATGACTATCTGCATGTCAATTGGGCGGAGATTTGATCAAATAACAATGTGATAAAACAACTGTCATGTCAAATACGGCAGTGGCACTGAAGGTAACGGATCGTAATACATTAACTGGTCACAATCGGCCAATAACCATTTAACCATAGATTTGACGGCTCGTAACGCTACAAACGTTTATAAAACACAATAATCGGCCGAATATTAGTTAAAAATGGTATCAAGTTAATGAACGGATGTTTATAAAACCGGCCCTAAGACTATCAAAATTTTAAAAACTAATCCCTTTTTTATAGAAAAAAACTGTTTTTTAAATTATTACTATTAATGCGATTTTTTACTATCACAAATGGTCAAAATACCCGGCCTTAGTGTGTAACCCAATCCAAATGTATAAACTACGAGTCACACATTCCTAGCAACTTTTATTAATTTATAAATATAAAAACAAATTTGCGATTTCGTTGCATAATTTAAAAAAAATATTTGATCTCAATTTCATCTAAATATTTCATTTAGAAATAAGCCATGTCATGATTTTTTTTTAATACCGTCTTAATGGGTAAATATAGTACATATAAATAAATTAAATTTAAAAAATACAAAATGTGATAACCTGTACAGCTCCATCCAACATTTTATGTAGTACATGAGAGCGTCTCTTCATAATGCGGATGTCGTGTTCTGTAGAGTTGGTGTATTGTCCGTTAGTGATGGGGTTAACAAACCTATTGAGATATTCATTATACTTTCCCAATAAGTCCGGCTTTACAAACTGCACCATGCAATAATCTGCAAACCAAAAATTACAGGGCTTTAATCGCTTAACTACTATTTTCATAGAAACCGGTATCCGACAGGACATTGACAACAAATAAAATTAACCGACAAAATGGTAGTTTCCACTCTTTTCTGACATTCGGATCGCATTACAGCGTCCATCATTAATATCTTCACTCGATTTCCTTTTCACACGATAGAAGCTGTGGGGCAGTTGGTTATATGGCCAACTGTGAAACTGGCATCACTCATTCCATTTCCGCCAGTTGCAAGAAAAAAAAAACAAAGAGATTTTTCAAAGAGAAGGTTATCCCTTTAAAAAATACATTTAACAAAAATATACTCACATTCTTTTAAGTTATTCTGTAAAGGAGTTCCTGTTAGTACGATACGTCTCAAGGATTTGATGCGGTTCATGGATTGGGATATGCTCGTCTTCTCATTCTTGAGCAAGTGTCCTTCATCACACACAACTAGGTGAGGGCCGGGATCCACGAGAGCCTTCTGGAAGGTGTTGAGCTGCGCCTTTCTGTACTTCTTGGCGTTGTCGGCGGAAAGGTTCCGGAACATATCGTATCCCAGTATGCAAACTCCTCCATACTCCAGCCATTCTTTCAGTTGAAACGAGCGCTCATAGTTTTGTTTAAATCTAAAAATAAACTAAATAAACTATTTGGACACAAATAATAGCATAAGTTTACTAGTGTGTAGGGGAAATAATTTGGTATCAATGAAGGTTCTTTTATTTCACAAAAATCATATTTGTTAACTTTAAAAATGTAAACTGTAAGGCAGACATTTTTTCAGAGCCAGGATATTATTGCGGTATTAGTTCAATATACATTCTTAAAATATTATTATTTGATATAAGCAGTCAGCCTTTGTTGGTACACCTATATCTCGTGTATTGCTTTTTGTCTGCGTTCTTCTTTCTTCAAAAAAGCATTCAAATGGTTTTGGAACTGTTTGACTGAAATGTAAAGGACAACTAGGCTTAGCAATTTATTCCAGTCTAAAACAATCCTTTGGAAAGGAAATTTTTATGGGATTGAGGACGATAGAGCTTCTATCTATGACCCCGTAAATTGTTGCTGGGATTCAATTGATACATCTCGTGCAGGGGTCAATCATCGCAATCATTTAGTATCTTATAAGTTTCTATCAAGTCCCCTCGCTTCTGTCGTTCTTCCAATGATGCAAGTCCTAGTGCTTTTCTCTTTACCGTGGTTGGGCATCCTTTCGAGTAATTTGGAGATTTTTGTAGCACATCTTTGAACTTTTCCAGTAGCTCGATGTCTTCAAAATAATTGCAAATGCGAAACATTAGCATCAGAATTTCACATCCTTTTAAGCTAATACGATTTAGAGCCAATGAAATAAAAATAGCAATAAACCAACTGGTATAAAAAGAAGTATAAAATTCAACCAGATGAATCTCACCCACATCAATAAAGGTTTTAGCTCTTTTTAAAGTCAACAGATGAAAGAGATGAGGAAATGTTGATGTTAAAACATATGCAGAATGGTGAATGTTACAGAGTGTGTTAAGCGGGCACTTAAACCAGCCAATTCTTTTTTGTGTATCTTAAGTTTTTTTTTTTTTTAATTTTATTTTATATCGAAAACGCTTTGAAACTTAAATGATATCAATAACACTTGCATTTTATCGATTGGTTGGAAGAAATTTTCATTTTGCAATAAGCCCGCCAATGAACAATTAAATTTATTTACAAAATGTTAAATAAATATACATAGTAAAAAAAAAAGATAGGTTATAAGACCTAGAAATGCTAGTAAATACCTAGACTTCCATATTCCTTCTCAAAAATGTTTTCCCTCTCTGTTGCAATAAATTTAGAGCAATAATTTTTTGAGTACACCATAAGGTTTGAAATGAGCACCATTTTAATTTGAGAATATTTTACAAACACTAATAATATGCTAAGGGATTTCAGGTGTAGGGTTTGTACCACAAATCCAGTTAAAGATGGCGGTGGTATACCTACCGGGAGAGTTCGAAAATGTTGATTTCCTCTTCCGAATGTGCGTGCTCCAGCCACATCTTGAACTCGTTAACCCAATTGAGTACGGTGCTCAGGGGGCATACCACAAGCACTCGCTCTACCTTGGTCTGTTCTTTGTGGGTGAGCAGAGTGTGGACGAGGGTTACCACCTGAGAGAGAAAAATCATTCATTATTTTACTTCAGAGAAACCAAACATAGCAATATAAGAAAAAAAACATTGATATAAAATATATATATCTTATATAAGTTATAGTACGTGAGGTATAGTTAAGTTAGACATTTAATATCTCTATAATACATATTCATAATGAGGAAGTTCAGTCCTATGGGAAATTGGATATAAAAAATGTTTTCTTACATGAGGAAAAATTAATTGAACGTAGTTATGCAGAAAGCAGCCAGTGCACAATTTTAAAAAAAAGAGATATTTATGTTGTCGGGTGCAGTAAGGTCAATCCTATGTTTTGCTAAAAACAGTTAGACCGCTGTCACACAAAAAACTGTATTAATCACCTTCTGAAAATGGTGTCGATCACAAAAACGTCATTTCTCAATTTCCAGAAAACACCCACAGCACTAGAAAAATCATACTGTATTTTAAAAATTATTAAAACTGGTCAAATACATAATTAGATTCTTATTTGTAATGTAAAAAAAACTAGCGTATTCATTGTTTTTCATTTGTTAAAGTCAAAAACATTCCAACTGTTGTGTAGATTTGATTATTTACTCTTTTCACAAAAGTGCTATATCTCAGATTCACTTTTCTATGGCTGACTGTTTTCTGCATAACTACGTTCAATTGTACAGCTAAGTTTCTCAAAAACGCATGATTTTTTAAATAAAAATTAACTGCTTTGCAACGTCACAGGTTTTTGTGACCACGTGTTTGCAATAGACAATAAATTATAGCATTGTTGTGGCAACCACAGATGATCATAATTGCAATTCGCAACATTTAGCGTATTTGAGGTGCAAATTACAATTGTACAGGGTTCAACTTTTGAATGTCAGAAACAAAAACAAAATTTCGTTCTTACAAACCAATCCGATTATGTCAAACGGTGTTTTAGAATGCCTGCAAGTCAGCGCTTCGTACAATAAATGTCAGTTAAACCGATGTTTACTTTGTTTCTTGTCAATCATGTTTCACCGTTCAGATGTGCGTTTTGATCATTCACCGATCAGAACTCGTGAAGTCATCGGCAGTGTAATTTCGAAGTTTCAGTGGGAATTTTCAAAATTGCAAAACTTTAAAATATATATCAGAGATATATAAAAATTTACCTTTTTTTTTACTTAGTTTGATAGCCTGTTAACAAAACTTTAAAAAAAACCACCGAGCTTTATTGGTGTTCAAAAACTATATTTGTTATGTAATAAATAACAAATTAAATCAATTATTTTTAATAAATTTAATCTAAATGATGGCAGAGCGCCACAAATATTAGGTATATATTTAATTAATATTATTCCTTACAAATAAATTATATCTGCGTATCCAACCAATAATTGCAAAGTAAATAAAGAAACAATAAAAAAATAATAGCATAATTGGTAGACATTTGTAGGTTTTCAAGTAAGTCACTTAATATTTGTCAAAAATAATAAATAAATATGTAATTAAATTTATCAAACTCTATACATATTAGTGATTTAATTGTTATATGTATATTATGTTTCTCTTGTTTATAGTATATTTACATTTTAAGACATAAAAGAAAAATTGACCTTACTTACCTTATTTGTTTAATTAAAAAATCAACATTAATTAATATGAAAAATTACAAATTAATACTAAAAAAAATTACAAATTAATATAAAAATTACAAATTAATATAAAAAATTACAAATTAATATCAATTAATATAAAAAATTACAAATTAATATTAATTAATATAAAAAATTACGAGTAAATCAGAAATATCGCTTTAGTCATAATAAACACACCAAAACATCGACTACTGCTTTTATCGGGAACGTGGAGCTCTACCGAACCAACAGAGGTCAGACTGAGATGATTCATATCGGCCTGTTTTCTCATCACATTTACTCCAACATTTTATAAATAGTCAATTTAAAATAAATAATTACAAACCTGAAGTGTTTTACCAAGACCCATACAATGAGCCAGAATACAGCCGGACCCTTTTGTTTCTTTGATTTGTTTTTCACTTTCAAAGCAAGCATCCCACATAAACTTTATTCCGTTCGCCTGAAAAATTACAGATGTAAATAATTAATAATTCATAAAATATCAAACATTTTACCTTTATATTTAAATTTGATCAAGAAAGTACGGTGATCAGTCTTACGCTTCAGGTGCCAGTCCAAGGACAATGAAATACTTTGGTATAAAACTACATTTAAAAACAAATATTTCACATCGATCTTCCCGGGAATTGAACGCGGGAAGCGTGAAAGGCAAATGCACCAACCACTACACTACGAGGTGGACTTATATCTACTAGATTCCCTTCGAGTAGCCATCTAGTCAAAAGTACTCGTCCAGGATTCTTGTTCTATCTCACACACAGAACTGTATTCTTAATCCGCCCGGACACAGAGACTAAGGATTAATAGGTACATAATAATAAAAGCGATATTAAAAATATCTTATCTGAAATATTATAGCATCGTCAGGCAGAAATTATAAAGCCAGAGTTTGTCACTGTTGGTTGTATGATGTAGAACCAGATTTGCATACACGTACATTCAGTTAATTATTAGGAAATAGAATGATAACAAGTAATGCGTAGTTAGAAGCTTTTCGGTTCGTAATATATTTTTTATTATTAAAGAAAACATTCAAAATGTTCTTAATTCTAACCAGGAGGGCGATTACAATCCAAAGATATTGAAGGAAGCTATAACTTTACTATGATGGTATAACTGAAGATAAATTCTTCTGAGCGATTATGAAAATACACTATCAACCCTATATACTCAAGACTTTGTTAGCTATCCAGGGCACCCGTACCTCGCGGTACACTCTTTTACGCACTGAAAATGACAAAAAACATATTTAGGTGAGCACCTTTTACTTTTATTATGATTTTAAATCTTTTTGAAGTGGCTACTTTATATCGAGAAATAAGCCAATTTTAATTTGACATTGAAGGCGGGGTAAAATTTGACTTTTAAGACAGCACCATCGAGTGGTTAAGATTTTCTGTCTAATGAATTTAATGATAGATATATTATATTGAGCCATGATTGCCAAAACATTGTAACCGACAGGAGCAATATTTCGCTGGAGAATAGTTTTTCATCTTAATTATTAAGGAATATACTTTGAGAAGCAAGTTTTGTTAGGCATATTATTTTTAGTGATATAAATAAAATTAATAGTCAAAACAGAGTTTGATTCTCAAAGTGTATTCCTTGTAAATTAAGAGAGTTCTCCTGTAAAATACTGTTTTTGTCGGTTACAATGTGTTGGCGATCATGGCTCGATATTATTTATTAGTTCTGTATGTAAGTAAATGAATGTTACCTGATGCGGTTTAAGTTTTTCGACAAGTCCCTTGTCAACACTGATGGATGGTTCCTTCGTCTCCGGATCGAAGTCCAAGATGACTTTATCTAGTTTGATGACTTCATCCGGTTTGCAAGACTCGTCAAACAAACTTTCATTGTACTAGAAAAAAAAGTTAATTACTGAATTTAATCATGATCCATTGATGTAAATTTAATTATGAAACATATTTTTAATTGATTATTTATATTAGAAAAAAACACGCATATGGCACCGAACTTATGTGATTTAATTTTATCAAAATGTACATGTACCACGCCACGCATTGCGTTGTACTGTCAAAAGTCAAAACACACAATTAAACATAGTATAAAAGCTTTAGAGTAATAACACGCCATTGGCTAGAGTCGCCCATATGGAGAAAAACCATTCTATGATTATTAACTACAAAGTTAGCTACAGATTACAGCAATACAACAGGCCAGTGGTAATCGTGTTCAGAATCGCAAGTGCAAACTGAAACCGTCCGTAACACGTTTGTTGTTAAAATAAAAACCAAACCAAAATTTGGAAACTTTTGTTTTATGCAATAGAGCTAAAGGGCTTCTCTAGCGAATTGTCACTCTGAGATAATAGCGAACAGACGTTAGCAAGCCGCCATCTTTTTAACTAATACTTCATACTCATACCATCCAATATTGGTGGATTATTTTTTTAACCAACCAGTATAAAATTTGACCATCGGCTGGAGGTAACTCACGACCAAACAACCCATTTTTAGTACTTTGTTGTAATTATTACTTTTACTTTAGATCTAGTGAAATTGGAGTATGTTTTGTGGCCATCCAACAATATTTTTTATTTTAATATTTCATTTTAGGAAATATTTGAAATCATATTTATTTACAATAATAAATGTTTACCAGTTTTTGCCTTTCGGCGATCCTAGCCACTCTCTCCTTCTCCTTGCGTGCAGCTATCCTCGTGGCAGAGTCCAGGTTGCTGGACTTCTTCAGGGCTCGGATGTTCTTGCGCCCCTTCTTAGTGTTGTCCCCATCACTGCCAGAACCATCATCGGACCCCCCCGAACTCTCATCGCCTGATATTTTCTTTATTCGGCGCATCTTTTTCTTACTACAAAAAAAACACAAAACAAAATATATGACTCATCTCCAATTTAACCTCAACCCCAAGAAAAAAATTCTCCCCAGCAGAGTGGTTTCAGAACTAAACATAGCAGTCCATAGAACTAAGGCAAACAATTCAAAAATTGCCTTGATGACTTTTCAAAGAAAGTAAAAACAAAGTAAGTGTGTACTGATCTAGGTGCTCAAGCGAAGGCTGCTTGCTTATAATTCAGTCTACATTATGTAATGGGTAAATAACCCATAAAGTAATGCTGACTACAATCGTTAAATAAATAATAATACATAATGCACATTGTTTGTTTATGAATATCTAATATAAAAATATTTATATGCGCGCCCAGAATCTGCGTGAAATTAGAATGTTTTTTAAAATGAAACATTTGCATACAAGATTACAACCAATTTGTGTATTTATGATTAAACATTTTCAGAGTTTATTGATTTGTATAATAAGGGCTTGAGTTTACAATGTGTTCCTTACTGGGAAATCCCATGTAAAGAATATGAACTTGATGAAAAAACTTGCGTTACCTTTTCCCAGTCTTAGAATCATCACTGGATTCACCAGAAGACTTGGCTTTCGGCTTTCTCTTTCTTCTCGAAGGAACAAATATTTCAGAATCGTCCGACTCTGAGTCGTCGCCTTTCTCCTCCTCATTATCCTCGGCAGCGTCATCTTCACTGTTGGAGTTCTTCCCATTTTGAGCCGACTTTTTTTCTTTTTTAGGTTTTCGCCGCGAGTTATTATCAGAGTCTGTATCTAATTCTATCACACTGCCAGATTTTGATCTAAAACATTCAGAAAAATAACAGTTGTTTCCATGTCAAGAAAATTTTTCTCCTATACTTAATCTAACAAAACACAGACTCGTCACAGATTGTTAGTTTTGGTCTCAAACTATGAAGTCTACAATTCAATTTGGTTTTTAAACCACCAATATGCTTAAATACTAACAATTTTATAGGAAAATAATGTGCAATGCCAGGTTGTGGTCCCGTGGTAGTATTGTGGACTCATGGGTCAAAGATCCGAGGTTCGAATCCCACTCTACTACAACTTGATTTCCATTTTTCCAGCACAAGTTATTTTTGACTTTTGGAAATGGAAATGGTCTGAAAATTTAAATATTTGAGTTTATAATAAAAACTCAAGTATTTCTCTTTTATAAAAAAAAAAATGCTTGTTTTTAAAATTTAGTACTAAGGCCTGTTTAATTATGCATATTTTGTAACAAGGCAATACATTGATGGAACTAGACTGTTTACTAAATCGACAAAAATGGAATTTGATTCCATTTTACCATATTTCACATTTAAAAAAAAATATGCATACGGTTATATTATATACTGTTTGGCATGATTTGATACTAAACATGGAGTTAATTATAATAATAAAATGTGCATATTTATTTAGCTTCAAGATAGTATGTATAAGTATTTAGCAGATGTAAAATATAACAAAATTTTACCAATTTTATTGCAAAATGTTTCTCCAGTAAATTAGGACAAGTTTCTTATTAACTTAACCAAAACATTATTAAATAATTAAAAAAAGAATGGCCCACGCTCAGACGCTGAAGTCTTTGTGGGCATTTTTCCCAATTTATGTTAAAACTTAATTTTAAGATGTATTTTTCTAAAGTGTATTTTTGTAATTATATTTCTATGTAAATAATATATGTATGGAAAAATAAACAAATAAAAATAAAAAATTACACAATTTCAGTATTAACTTACTTGATTTTTTCACTTGCGCTTGAGTCACTATCTTGATCTTTTTCTGTTTTTAAATCTTTTTCCTGAAAATAATATGGTACTTATAATATCGATTAATATTTTGATTTGCGGCAAATACAGTGTTCTCACGCTTATGGCAAGCTAAAATTTAGATAATAATATTGTATCATATTAAACACAAAATATTTTTAAAATGAATAGAATATAAACCACAAAGATTTTATAATATTCACTTAAAATATTCTACAGTATTTATTTTGCACAGAAACTTGATAAAGAAAAAAAAAGTATTTTCACTGGCTCAAATATTACACTTCAGACGTATTGATCTCTTTTGAAGTATTTTAAGTATCAATTGTACAAACCTCATCACTGTCAACTTTTTTATTTTTATTTTCATGTTTTCCTTTCTTATCTCTCCCGTTGAGTTTGGGAGAGGACTCTCTTGCACTACTTGAGGTATCATCTAACAAATCATTCTTTATTCTGTCCATTGGCTTTCCAGAGAATATCCCTTTGGACTTCGATTTGGATTCAACTCCTGACTCTGAAATCAAAAATATATTGTGTTTTGATTCCACGACAAAAATCTATGGGAATATGATTATTTATTTATTTAGTTTTAGGTTCAAAAACTGTAAAATATATCAATATAAACACATCAATATTTATATAAACAAAAAAAACATTACATAATACCTTTCAATAATTATAAATATGTAAACACAAATTAATAAAACATTTTAAAAAAAGAAATTATAATAAGCTGCCTACAGTTATTAACATATATATCAAATGATAATAAATGAAATAATAAATATCCAAGTGCATGATTACGAAATATTACCTTTTATAAAATATACAAATGATTAAAATTCAGAAGCTAAGAAATAACTGTACTAGAAAACTTCAATCAAGTTGTGGTAGAGTGGGGTTCGAACCTCGGATCTCCGACACTACCGCAACCCGATTTTGATTAAGGGGTTAATAGTTTAGGATGATAAAAAATATATGGTAAAAAAAGGCACCAATTTTTAAATAAAATTTGCATTCATTTCCATCACTACACAAAACAGTGTAGATAAAAATCATTTTACCACTGGAATGTTCAAGTTCACTGGTGCTTTTGTCTTTAGTGTCTCCGTTAATGAGAGCGTTGAGAAGAGTATTATCACCGGACTTCTTCAAAGGTGCTCCTTTGCCAACTGAAGTGGTGGATGCGTCAGAGTCACTCCTGATAACAAAAATAACACATACATGAAAACCATTTAATCGCCGAATAGGAATATTTTCCATACGGATCTCATACATGTCTAAACAGAATATATTCCGAATAAATATAAAATTTATTTGTTCATTTTTACTTTTATAATTAAAAATAACAAAAGTAGGAATAATCGGTGTGCGTGCATAAGAAGATGTATGAATGTAGAGGAAGCAAGGTCTGTATGCCAAGATAGTGTTATGGCGTTCTATCCTCTCTGCCTACCCCTACGGGGAAACGGCGTGATGGTTTGTTGTTGTTGTTATAAAAATGCATCCCGTGATATCTTTTCACTCTCTATTGGTTTCACTAGTCTATTACGAAAGAAGATGAGTTTTTGATAAACCAATCATCATGTTTTCATTACATTATTTACTGTATTTTATTTTATAATTTATTTATGTATTCAAGTCCAAGTTCAGTACTGAAATACGGGGTTTATTGGCAAAAAAAAGTAGATACTTGCAATTGACACGTAATTGCAATAAAATATTCCTAGCAGCTTCACTAGATACAAAATTACCTGTTCTATTCATTACAACTACATATATATATATATATATATATATACTAAATAAAACTCCACGAGACCAAAAGTCCTGTGTCGAGTTGGGATACAACATAATGGAAAGTGGAAGCATAACCATATCCTACAAGGGGAGGTGAAGGTTTCAGACTTCCCGAAACAAGAATCCAGGCAACTCAAAACAATCTGTATCATAAAAGACTTAGGATGTTTAATGAGTTGCCAAAAGATATTACAGATGCTGGGTCGTTCGTGGGATGGCGATGATTTTTGTTAAAAACGAGCATCCATATAGGTAGATAGTGTCATCGGAAAGCATCTGGATTTTATAACAAAGTTTTGTTTTTGAAATTATTCTTCTATATATATTTCATTAGTTAAGATATAACTAGGTGTTCAAATTTTATTTGTACAATTATCTAAATAAATACATTACATTACATAGGTACATACAAAAATAAAAATTATAACATACCTTCAATTCACCACTATGCGTAAATGGTAAATAAACACTTTTACAGAAAAACACAAATAATAGATGAAGAGATGAGTACATCTGGAAACCGGTAGACAGAAAAGTCGCTAAGTGTTTATATACAATTATTAAATTTTTGACCACTTATATTATAAATAATAACATTTAAAATACCGTTGAAAAAAAAAATTGTTTTAAAGGAATCAACATCCATAGCATACCAAATAATTATTTGTATTTGGTTCAGTGTTATAGAAAACATTGGTGAAAATACGTCAAAAACTTTGATTATTCCTGTCCTAGGATTTAGTGTGCGGATATTGATTTATTTTAACAATCGTGTAAGTCTGTTTAACAATTGTATTCATAAAGTCATTTGCTATTGTAAAATTGATTATTGATAAATCATATACTTAATACTATTATATACATATCAGGAACTGAAAAACTTATTTTATATTACGAAATTGTAATTGAATAATAGATAATTGACTTAATTTTAAAATTTACAAAAGGGAGGTAATTGATTTAACACTTGCGGTTCCAGTTCACACATTAGCATTTTATAGTTATACATTACCTACATAATCTTTCACAACTTACCTTTAAAACCAAATATAAAATCATAAATATTTCTAGAAGCAACACTGAAAATGTTCAACATCAATCAGACAAAACTACACATGTAACATCCGATATTATTATACACCTAATTTTTAAAAGTACTGAATCATAAATTAACCTAAATTGAAGCAGCACCTAAGCACTGAAGAATGAGACTTAGAAATGTATTGAATATTTACAATAAATTATTATCAGCGTGTTATAAATAACTAAAAAGTCCATTAAAAAACAATAGAAAATATTACAAACATAATAGTAAGGTTTTTAAAGACATAATTTATTATGTCCGAAAATGTGATTTTTAAATATTTTCTTGTTGAAAATGACTTTAAGTAAATTATCTAATCATGTAATGAATTTTAGATTTTTTAATGTATTAATCGAGTGTTATATTTAAAGCAGAGGCTGGCGCTGTTTTTGGTGGGGTAAAAATGTCGCGATGGTGAAAGCAAATATTTTGATAATTAAAAAGAAAATGTTGGGAAGAGTTCAAATAAAAGTAAATGTTCATTTAGGAATTAAGTACAAATAATTATAATACCTGTAGAGATTGCTTTGGGTAATCTAAAATATAATTTTTATATACTAATTCCAAAGGCCATAGGTTTGCTTCTGACCATAAAAAAAAATAATATGAAAAAGTATACTAAAAAAAGAACAATGATGGATAGGTTTTCTTGTATAAAAATCATTTCCGGATTTAAAAAAATTAAATTGTTTACTATTATTTGTAACTTAATTTTATTTAAATAAAAATAACATGACAATAAAATACTTTAACAAAGATACCTCTCTGCGTCTAGTATGTAAAAGAGCGATGAAGGGAATTCCAAAAACTAAAAGTATAATTTATATTTCTATAGTGCATTTTTAAGTTAAGAGGTTCCAGTGAAAATGAATTTGATTTATAGAACACGGTTATTTTATTCCATTTCACTTATTTGAATGCGAACAGCTAGCTTGAACACAAAATGTCACATCTAAAACTAAGTGTTTTAAAAATATAAATGAACTAGTGATGGCAGGAAATTGGCGATGGAGCTAGAAACAGAATCACAACCCAACTGATGTTGTGGATAATATTGTTTAAAAATCACTTTCCTTCATCAAACGGCATCAGAATAAGAAAATAAGTTATTATTTTTCTTTATTATTATTTGAACTGCTTGAGTGAATTGCAGATAAATAAATAGTAATAATATTTATTTTTTATTTTTTATATCGTTATTTAAAATAAGTGGGCTTTCCTTATAAACTACAGGAAGAGAGGAGCATTAATATCATTCATAAATAAGTAAGTACTGTTTAAAAAATATAAATCATGTTTTATTATTACCTATCTTTCTTTGATTGCTGCGAAGTTGCCGCCTGCTCAGAGCGGCCTTTAAGCCTCAAGCTGCGACCCATCTGATAAAATAACCAATTTCATCTCACATTATACATATTAACCATGGTTGTTAGGACAAGGGATCTTATTTCATCCAGAACTTCTTGTGGCGTCAACATTTCCACCTTTATTATTTGCCATAGTTTAAAAATTAAAAGATGTTTTTTCAACATTGCTCTTATTCATTTATATTAAAGCTTCCGTACATATTTCAAGCATCAAAAAGGAAGAACGCGAGGAACACAGTACAATGAAAATAAAATCACTATTGTGAAATTGTATAAATAAAATTACAAGTGTCACAAAGGTTTTATTCTAATAAAATAACCACAAAATTATTGTTTTTGGTGTACTTATCAATAAGAGTGCTCTGCCAAAACTATAATTGTGTAATTTTTCAATTGTAAGAGAACATTAGGCAGCACTACTAAAAAGAAATTTAAAATTGGGAAGTCTACGAAGTGAATATCAATTCAATAAGAGTTTTATGTTCTGTAAATCAGCGATTTTGTTATGTAAATATTTATATTTTCTAAAATTAGTAGGAATCCAGTAATTTTATCAACCTTCTTCAAAATTCTAATTAAGAGAAAAAAAGACATCTCATGATTGATTAAATATATTTATTTACTGGTCAATATAATTTGAACAAAATAAAACTTGTATTTATTGTACACACAACTACAATAGCCATTTCTCCATAAGGGTAGGCAGAGGATGGAATACTACAACAATTTAATTAGATAACAATCCTAGCTTCTTCCACTTACACATCTTGTCATGGTCAGGTTTTTGAAGAGTCTTTCATGATTCATTTAACCATTCTTCCATCATCCATACATTCCACATGACAAGACCACCTTATTGAAAACTAAAAAAGAATTTATACATCTCATGTGATGTAACTTGGTCTATGACAAACGATGTAAACTAACCTCATCACTATCATTATTTCTCTCTGCCAAATGTGGTTCGTCTTCTGAGCCGCTGTTAGATTCTCGTCTTGATTTATCCTTTCTATGTTTAGGTATTGAAACAAGATTCTCAATTTCAGCTTCAGAATCGGAGAGTTCACTTCTTTTATGTCGTTTTTTAGTAAACTTTTTCTTTTTTGGAAAGGATGTATTTCTAACACTGTTTGCTGAACTGCTGTCGGAAGCATTTCTGGACTTCTTTCTTTTTGTTGCGTGACCATTAGAACTATCGTCTCCACTTCCATCCGAGGAGCTTGTAGAGTTTAATACAGCTCTTTTAGCATTTTCATTTGTTAAACTACTGTCGGATGCATTTTTGGACTTTTTTCTTTTTGTTGCGTGACCATTAGAACTATCGTCTCCACTTCCTCCCGAGGAGCTTGTAGAGTTTAATACAGCTCTTTTAGCATTTTCATTCAATTCTATCTCCACCATTTTAGATTTATCGTAGGATATTTCACCTTGGACATTGTATACCTTGGTTATTCCGTGTCGGTCCAGTGATTTGGGACAAGACCAGGAGCTGAGAGGTTCTCTTATCACATCCACTACGGCCTTGCACTTGCCGTCCAATATATTAGACTTTATAAACTTTAACAATTTCTTTGTCGCGCTAGAAACATCAGAATCGGACTCTGAAGAATCGTCTTTGGTTTTACTAGAGGATTCTAGTGCTGAAATTCTCGGACTAGATGTTTCATTCAGCAAAATAGAAGGACGGTTTTTAGTATGACTAACTGTTACTTTCTCCGGTGAACTACAAATTTCGATGGGTTTATCGAGAAAGGTAACAACTTTACGAATTCTGTGTATTTTTTTTTCCTTAACTCCTTTTTTTATAGGGCTCCCTAATGGAGATTGCTCTTCAGATTTATTTTCCAAAAGACTGGAAATTTTTACACAGCGTATTGTTGGTTTAAATTGAGCTTCATTATCAATAATTTTATTTAATTCATCAGCTTTTTCTACAGTTGAATTCTCAGATTGCATAGCCTTTAGGGTTTTCTTATCTTGTTTTTCATCATTTAATAAAGATATTTGATTTTCATTATTTAATAAAGTAGAATTCGCACTATGATCAGTATTTTCAACAACACATTCTGCAACAGTTGAACCTTCTTCACTTTTGTTTTCATAAGAGCATTCGGTTACTTGAGAATCTAGAACATACTTTTCATCAGCGGTGTCGGTGTTGCCAGTTGTGTCCATTGTATTAGTACCAATTTTATGGGAATTCGCAGACTCTAAGCACGATTCCTTGTCAGTTACAACTGCATCATCATCGCCGGGTGTTTTCTTGTCCTTTGTATCGGAATCTAGTTGTAGATCTTCATCTTTGTCATCATTTTCATCAGTCACGTCAAAGCTTAAGGCTTTTAATTTAGTATTTTTCCTATTATTTTTCATACTCCCTGATTTGACAGCACAGGAGTCATCACTAGATGTATTCCCATCGGTATCTTTTGTTGAAAAACTTTTTTCTGAAGCATTATCGTTCTTTGCAGCATTGTGAGTAACATTCTCTGCCTCGCAAGATCTACTTTCTTTCTCTACCAAACTTTCCGTTCTTCCAATTAATAAATTTGAAGAAGAAAATTCATCATTATTACAAGCTTCATCAGTTAACTTATTTTTAGCAACTTCAGAAGATTTTTGTAATTCCGCATTTTTATTTTGTTTGTCATTAATACTCTCTGAATTTTGAACAAATTTTGAAGCAGTCCTGATTGAATCTTCCCCTTCTGTTCCTGTATCTTCTTTACTTCTTTCCGAGGTATCCGGTAACTGAGAATTTGCATTTATGGCATAAGGAGTTAAAGGATTTTCAATAGATTGGTCCCGTATATCATCAGAATTTGTTTTATCTGAAGGGGCTCTACGATTGTTATTTTCCGTGGATATTTCATTACGAATCGAGGAATGACTAGAAGATAGTTTGCACGTTGTTTTGTTTTTACTACTGCGAATGGAAAAATTATCTTCATCAGACTCACTAGAGTCTTGAAAACAAATTCTTTTAAATTTTGTTATTTTGCTATTTTTAAATTGAGTTTCTTCACTTCTCGAATAGTTTTTTGCAGAATTTAGTAATGGCAAATCTTTAATACATTTATCGCCCATTTTTATATCTTCCTTTGCAGTCTTATCACACGAAATAGGCTCATCATCCTTATGTGGGTCGGGAGACTCTTTAGGTTTAGAGTGGGGCTTGAATTTGGTTTTCGATCTGTTTTGTGAAAAATCATGCTTCGTAAAATCTACACCACTGCATAGTTTTTCTGAATTGACAATTTTATATTTTTCAAAAAAACTTTCAGGAAACGGAATAATATTTATGGAACATTTCAAATATGCTTCGATGTCTATTTCTTTAGGTAAGAAAATTGTTTTACCTTTGTGTGTAAATTGAATGAAATTTTTCTTGGGATCTTGTTTGCAGGATGTGCTGATGTCTTCAGATTTTACCCGAGTAGTGCTCGGTTCCTTACCTGAAGTGGACTGTGATGTAGTGGGTACATCACACTTGTGAGTTTCCTTACATTGTGCATTTGATTCTATTTTCTTGTGACTTGAATTTGACTTGGAAAAAGGTCTATCGATAGAATCAGACTTGGAAATAGATTTGTCAGTTGAATCAGACTTGTAAACAGATGTTTCCGATGAATGTGGATTAACAGGTTTTTCTGAAGAGTCTGACTTTGCAGGTTTTTCCGGCGAGTTTGACTTAACAGGTTTTTCTGACGAGTGTGATTTAACAGATTTTTCCGACGAGTGCGACTTAACAGATTTTTCCGACGAGTGTGACCTGATAGATTTTTCTGAGGAATGTGACTTGACAACAGACTTTTCCGAGGAATGTGACTTAGCAACAACTGATTTGTTAAGAGAATCGGACTTGTTAGGTGAATTGGACTTCCCCTTAGTGGCATCAGAAGTGTGCTGGGTAACTGCCCCAGATTTTATGTCCTTACTCGAATGAGATGATTTACTATGAGTATTACTAGAAAACTTACGCAGGTAGGAATCTACAGCATTTTGCACAGATTTTTGAACATTAACAATTGATGCCTTTGATAATGAACATATTGAGTTGATTTTCTCGGATGTTTTCTTCACATTTTCCGGAGTACTGAGATACTTTTCACTTATTTTGTTTTCCGTTAAATGAGAAGTTCGTTTTTGAAGATTTTTTCCCAGAATATTCAAATAGCCTACAACTTCTTTAAGATATTCATGAAGTGGAACTTCAGAGTCGGACATAATAGTGGTAATTAATAGAGTTCATAAAATGACAGAAATTCACTCAACAATTCAGTTCGTTCTATTAGCACTGGACGTGAAAATAAATATGGTAAAAAATATCATTATTTGGTCAAAATAGTGTTAACATTTTCGCGCCTTTGAAAAACATTGACACCTAAACACTATTGTCAACCCGATTACGCGTCGTGAAGGAAAAACACTAGTTGTAAAATTATGTTTAAATTGGGCGTAAGTAACTTATAGCGAATAAACGCAAATTTGTAAACTGTAAAATGTACAATTATCGGTCGAATCTAGCCAACCATTACGCCATATCCAACAACAAAATGAGCGCAGCGGAAATGTCGGCCGACTGCTCCGTGACGGTAGAAAACAAGATTTAGCGGCTATCGCCCGGCAAATGGATAAATAATGTCAACATTGCAAATAATTTCACTTAACAAATAAACACCAACAACCAACATAATTTGAAGCATGCAGACACAGCTAACGGTAAAAATGACAAAATAATACATTCATGTTTAATACGTGCATGCAAAAAAAAAAACTTTTTTTTTATAGAACAACGCCGTACTTACCGTTTAAATAAAGAATGTGCTTTATTTCTAGCACTCTCGCGTTAACGTATTTTGAGAATCGATTTACATGTTGATTCTGTGTACACTAAATAAGATATCTTCTCATTCAAAGATCATTCACCAAGGTAAATCGACGGCGAGAACCCTGGTGAAAAGTAAACTAGCAATAGTAGATAGACTGCCGTGAGATTAGAATGGTAAGTAGAGAGCATTTCCAGAATTGGACATTGATTAAAGTGAAAGGGAAATAAATGTTGAAATATTAGGTTTTAATAGAAGTGGTCTATTTTTCTTTAATTTTCAAAAATGAGCTCTAAAAGTAAAGGTTATCCGTCATTCGAAAAAAAAAATCTGCTCTATAAGACATTGTGTTTTCTTTTATGTTACATGTATTATTTCAATGAAATGAAATGTCCAGTAGATGAAAGTGAGCATTTTCGACACCACACCTTTCATTTGCGTTTAATCAAGGGAATAAAGCTGCCAAAGCTGCTAGTGATATTTACCCAGTGTATGGTGAAGGTTCTTTGAATAATTTACTAATTTGTTGTAAAATAACGAAGGAAAATACATTATTGACTAGTTTGTTGTGTCTTCTTGCTCACTTCATTTAGGAAAAAATGGACACAATTTATGCCGAAACCCAATATATTGACATTTCTTTTCTCACATTGAATTATGCATAGGGTACCATATTAATACGTTTATCGAACTGTCTTTATAAAAACTGATGATCAGTCTTACGTTTCGAATGCTAATCCAGTAATTCCACTAACTTTTATTTAAATAATGCACTGAAAAAATATATTCATTGATGTTAACTATTTAACCATTCAATTATTTTACTTTCTAACTTATCTGCAAGTCCTGGTAGAACACGAATTTTATTTCTTATAAGTTGGGACATGAATATTGAAAGAATTGGATAACCGTTAACCATTATAAATAAATAATAAAAATGTTATGCCAGAACCCAATGTTTACAAGGTGATTTAATAGGTTGGTATAAAAGGTATTTATGTGGTAGAACACAACAAGTTAAAATAGATAATATTGTTAGCGAAGAAAAAAAACATTGATTTTGGCGTACCGCAAGGTAGTATTTTGGGACCGATTTTGTTCATTTTTATATATTAATGATCTATATCGGACACACATAGTAAATTGTGACATAATTGCATTTGCCGATGACACTGCTCTAATTTTTACAAGTGACAAATGGGATGAATCGTATTCTGCGGCATTATATTGTTATAACTATCATGGCATCACGCTACTTACTGTACTGCGAAAAGTGCTTGCATACAAAATTGGTATTATAATATATATGCCCAGAGGGCTATTACATGACAAGTACAAAATGAAAATTCAACCGTTTCATAGTGAAACAATAAATATGTAGGTCCAATAAATAGACATTAATGCTATTTTCTTTTTTAAGTACGGAATTACTTTATGCTTTGTAGATATATATATATATATATATTATTTTTTTTATATATAAATAAAGATGAAATACTACATAAAAGTAGGTAGGTACAAATTTAATGTTTTTTTAAAATTATAACAGTTGTAGGCAAAAAAACTGAAGTTCAAAGCACGTATAATTTAAGTACAGGTAAGTAAAATACTAAAAGAGATATTTGCAGCATTCGAATAAATAAATAATTTTGATTAAATATATTATAACAAATTGTTTTCAACCACTGATTTTTTATTTTTTTACCTAAAAATAAGTGGTTTTAAACAAAGTTGTTTCAATTAATTTTATTTCATTTGTTACAAAGTTAGTGCTTCAAATTTAAAATTTATAAAGTTGTTTTGATTTTATTGCCGTTAGAATTTTTAATCTAAAAACTGACAGTCGAAAACGAAACACATCAATTCCTTCATACTCGTTTCCAAGCCAGAGTAGTCTGGCAATTGGAGAATTTACAAAATAATTATGTTTATAAAATAAATCAGACGCCACAACAAAGGTAGACTGCAATCTTATATATGTATTTGGTACTTAGATACCAATCGGTTTTGTTAAATCAGGGAGGTCCAGTATGCCATTAACCATTTTATAAAAATTTATTGCATCGTTAAAAATTATTTGCATATAAAGGGGTGACAAGCTTAAAAGATTAAATAAAAAGTCAACCTGTTCAGAAGAAAGTATTAGTAATATATTCGGGTTAAAAAATGAGCTGATATAATGAGTAAAATATCATTAAAACAACTCTAATGAGTTGACTAATATTAACTCGAAAAAAAAAATGATAATTATTCTTAAGATAAAAATAACTTTATTTAATTTACTTTCATATAATTTTGAACTCTCTATCCTTACCTCTGTTTTGTAAAAATACATTGATATCCTTAATAAAGATACCGGTCTCGAAGATGTCGCGAAAGCGATGAAACCGGTCAATGGGTATTCCAAATTTGTGGATTTGGAATACCGGATATCACTCGTATTTTATTTATATAATAAATTACAATGAACTTCCATAAAGAATTTTTACTTACAAACTTAAATGTTTTAGATATCACTGTGTACAGGCTAAATAAGTACTTCGCATGCTTAGGTTTTAATACCATTTTGCAAAAATCTATTTACAGTGTTACACTCCGTGCCTTGATGTTCAAAATACCCCGACTCTATCAAACCAAGTCATCGAAAGTGTCGAGAAAATGGCCACTTTTGAAAAAGAACTATGAGTACAGTTTGGAATAGCATGCGTTACATTCAACAGTATGAAGGCTATCCGGGGATTAGATATTTACTCAGTGAAAACCAAATATCACCCATATAAAGCCTGCATAAAACCTATTTTCCTCTAGGGATGCGAATCATGGCACCTTACTAGGGCCCAAAACAGAAAAATACTGAGTTTTGAGAATAGATGTCTTAAAAGAATCTTGAGCGTGCGGTGGTTTGACTTTATAAGGAATGAACTAATGAGAGAATGCACGTAGCCAACACCTGTGACAACGGTCATAAAACAGAGGTAATACGGTCGGCTAACCATATACTGCGGATGCCTCTCCTGAGAGCCTTAACTACGCTTGTATATTTGACGTCCTCTGTTGACTGTTCGTCGCCAGTTTCTGTCAGAACCATGGGACGTGAACCTAACTTTGGGGGACGCACAGAAGCTGACAGCCAACAGAGATGCCTGGAGGCTCATTGTGGACACAATATGCTGCAATTAGGGAGCGGACATGGAATAATGATGATTTTACCCAGTCCCTCATAGAAAGTTTTTTTACGAAACCCAGCTATTGGACGGTGAAAAAGTATAGATTTTTCAAGCCTACCTTCGGGAGTTTTATTATATACTTATTCGAATATCAACTGCCTATTTGCTCTGTAGCTGTAAGACGTGTTGGAATGTTAAATTAACGATAAAGTCATTACAAAAATCAAATTAGGAATAATTTTATAGTATTTAGTCCTCTAATGGTTTATAGAGCACTGCATTAGTAAACCAAACGCAGAGCATATCGATCATGTTCAGGAGCAGTGAATTATTTCAGTTTAAAATTACATTTTGGTTAAATATTTTATGACAATGTTACCAGTAATCGAACCTGCAACCTGGATTCAGGTTCAATTTCACACACCGAACTGTATTCCTCATCTTATTCAATGAATTTTTTCCCCTACAGTAACATGCTGCAAAGAGGTCGGCTTTTTAAAACACTTTTTCATATTTAATTTTATGGTTATTTTATATATTATTGTGCGTTAGTTTCATATTTTAATAGAATATGATCATTGGTGGTCAAAACTGGTGTCATTTCTCTAAATTTTTACGATTTTTGCGTAGTGCTTACCCAATTTTTCCATGGCTTTGTACTGACAACTCCGATCAATAAATTTCTTATGTTGGTACCAATGCTCGAACACATGCGTTTTCTCAATTTCCCCATGTCCGTGTAAATTTTTGTTGCCGGTTGCGTTATTTTGTGTGAAATTGAATAATAATTAAATATGGCTCAAAGCACTTTGAACGATATGGCCGGAAAGTTTGCGAAAGGTGGACCTCCAGGCCTGGGAATCGGATTGAAACTTCTGGCTATTGGGGGAGCTGCTGCGTACGGAATTTCACAATCCATGTACACTGTGGAGGGTGGCCACAGAGCTATTATGTTCAGCCGTATCGGAGGTATTCAGAAAGAAATTATGGCTGAAGGGTTGCATTTTCGAATTCCGTGGTTTCAATATCCAATAATATACGACATCCGCTCTAGACCTAGGAAAATATCGTCCCCATCCGGATCCAAAGATTTACAAATGGTTAACATTTCTTTGAGGGTTCTCTCTCGTCCTGACGCTAATTCCCTTCCATCTATGTACAGACAGTTAGGATTGGATTACGACGAGAAAGTTCTCCCATCTATTTGCAACGAAGTCTTAAAAAGCGTTGTAGCGAAATTTAACGCTTCGCAGTTGATAACCCAGCGGCAGCAGGTCTCATTGTTAATTAGGAGGGAACTAGTCGAGAGGGCCGCTGACTTTAATATAATATTGGATGATGTATCGCTGACTGAGCTGAGTTTCGGCAAGGAGTATACAGCGGCTGTGGAGGCAAAGCAGGTTGCCCAGCAGGAGGCGCAGAGAGCAGCCTTTGTCGTGGAGCGAGCCAAGCAAGAGAGGCAACAGAAGATAGTCCAGGCCGAGGGAGAAGCGGAGGCAGCGGAGATGTTGGGTAAAGCTATGGGTATGAATCCCGGCTACCTCAAGCTCAGGAAAATTCGCGCCGCGCAGAGCATCTCCCGGATGATCGCCCAGTCGCAGAACAGGGTGTTCCTGCCTGGCAATGGTCTTATGATCAATCTTCAAGATCCTAGCTTCGACGACCTTTCGGAGAAACTGACGAAAAAAAAGTAATATTTAGATCAGGAGATACCGAGTTTTCCGGCTGATAATGCTCCATCTCCTGTCAACCATTTAGCGGGTGTAGGAAGTTCAGCTATGTAACCAGTCTCCTGATTAACTTCGCACTTTAAAATATTCGATGAATATTATGATTATGTAATCACGTTTAAGATTTCCTGAAACTGTAGAAATTAGGACATTTGTAAGGACAGTAAAGGTTTTATGGATATGCGTTTTAAAAACCGTGTTAAATTCAGTTGCATTTATAATATATTTTTTCATGTTACAATTTGATTTGATTTTTAAGTTGTTTATGGGTACAATGCTGTAAATAGATGTTAAAGAAAAAACCGATGTTTTATTTGCATTTATTAAATAATAATTTACATAAACGTTAGTTCTATAACCTACTCTGATAATCTATATTTAGCACTTTAGTTTGGTAAAGCAGAGGGCTGTGGCAGACGATATTTGCTCATTTCGATTTCTGCCTCGTAATAACTCATAGTATTATAGCAGAAATATTCTGGGACCTTGTAATTTCCGGATTTCGAGGGTTCCACGCCTGGTCCAACGGGTTCTTTCGGATTAGTAACAACGGATTCCGATAATCCAGGAACATTGGTGTTAATACCTGCTGCAGTTGGCCTGGCAGAAGGATTGGGTATATTCGTCATGGACAGGCCGCTTTGTTGGGAGAATCTCCTTAAGAAATTGGAAATCGTTCGGCCGCTAGATGCCATTTTAGAAAAAAAATCTTAATTCTGATCGATGTAGTTTAACACTAAAAAAAGTACAAAGAGAACTTGTCAATTATTGACAATACGAGAATCGGGAATCGGGCTATCCTGTCATTGACCATGGATTAAAATATTTCATTGACATTTAACTTTTAGCATAGAAAATTATTTTCACGGATTGCGTTCGAAAACACAAATAGCTTTCCATTCGTTTTTATTTTACACATCACAATAAAATTATTATAAGTACGTAAAAAACGACTGCCTCAAATCAAATCAATTTAATTAAAAATTAAAATTCCTTCTGTTGTACTATTTTCACTGAGCTTTACTTATAAACAGAGTCCGCCCGTGAAATGCATTATTTACATATTTTGTCAAAAGAATACAATTATTGTCATTTATAGCTTATCATTTCATTTTATACACAAGGTAGTAATTTCGTTATTATTATTAATTGATCAATTAAACTTGGAATGTTTATTAAGGTACAAATAAGAAATTTATCCGTGAACTTAGATTTGCCTGAGATTAACATTCCATTTAAAATCTAAACGGAGTAACTGAAAGACATAGGGCAAGATAAACATCGTTATACATTTGCTCGGGACCATAATTGTAAAATATGGAAAATAAATAATAAACATACAATATGTCAACATTCCTCCAATTCGATCAAATATGCAAGAATCATTTTTCTGGTAAGAATATTTTCAAACAGACCACCCTAGAACATATTATACTAGTGAGAATTCATCATTTTTTTAAATGAACATACAGGATATGTATGGATCCTTGATCATTACCGCCAGCAAAATGAAAAGGCCCAAGGATTTTTTCACTTAGAGATGGCAAACTATTTAGGATGTTTCATAGTAATAAATGTTTGTATTTAACATATCGTGCCGTTTTCAGTTTATCACGAGGGTGTAAAATAAGAATATAAAAAATAAATGTGTTTACTGGGAGAGTTTTTGTATTTTGGAGAGTGGCGATGAGAGAAAAATTATAGATGAGATTTGATTATCTCGGACGCTGTGAAAAATCAAGTTCCACATTCACACGTATGAATAGACGGAAGCTGTCCGTCTCTCCGCTAACTGAGAGAAAGCGGGAACATCCGCCAAACGGAAACTTGAGATGAATTTGAAAGATCGCGTCTTCCTGGTGCCTTATCAGATATGTGGAATAGTACGTTACTTCGCCATGTGTTCCCATTTTTATTCCCCATCATGATAATATAATCCTTATTAAAACTAAATGAATTTAAAGCCCAAAAGAAAATAAAGAAAACTTAAATCTATTCTGAAAACGAGTAAATTGGAAGATAATTTAAAAAGCTTAAATGTTTTATGTACCTATGTTTATTCAACTAGAACATGATAATAACCTTGGAACTAGTTACAAACATGAGAGAAAGAAAAATACTTACAGATCTAGGTCCTTAACAAATGCAGTTTGTAATCGTCACTCTTCACTAATATCTTAATTCTAACGCAATGGTGGTTTCACTTATATGGAAAGATGACGGATTGTAGTCCGGATGCTGTGTTCGGACGAACACATGCTGGGCGATGTCCTGGACGGAGATCTGCCATGGATAGAGCCTTGGCCGGCTCTCGGGATTCGGTCCCGTGGCGATGGTGACGGCGACAGCCAGCTGGAAAACTGACTGAAAGTTATATTTAAATTCGTATTGAAATATTTTGAAACATCGCCGCGTTTTTTCCCAATACAAACAAAGGTTGATTTATAATTTCAACAGGTATGTTTAGCTCGTATCAAGTTCCTAAATTTTATTGTATTTAATCAATTGATGTCTTTCAGTTTATATTATTACTTACGGAATCCAAATATTATTTTGAAAAACCAGGAATATTTTTTTTTCAGACTTCCAGTTATTTTTCCAAGTACGATAATAAAGATTCCGATGCCACAAAATTATATGAAACTAAAAAAACGCAAAATATAAGTAAAATCCTATCGATTTTAATTTTAAAATGTTGTGTAAATGCCTTGTGAATAATGATCTGTTGTAGATAGTGTAATATTAGATACTGACATACTGACTTGTATATATAACTTACTAACTAAACTAAAAAAATAAATTTAACAAAAAACGACACTGGCAAGAACACCTCAGTAGCGAGGTGTAAAAGCCACAAAAAAGAAGAAAAATGTGTTCAGTAATAAATAAAATTAAAAAAAAATAGTTCTTACGTATTGAATTAACTAGAACTCTATGTCAAGCATGAATTTCAAAAAAGTAATTATTGTCTACGACCAGCAGCTTTTGTCAAGTAATTTCTGTCTGTGTCATTTTGTCGGTCGAACATCTTTCTTGAATAATATTATTAACGAAATGTACCTAAAGTAATAAGTATTTCGTGCGTCATTTTTATAATTTGTGAAATCCTGGTTACAATTTTTTAAAATGAATATTACATCGGCAGCGGGGATTATATCCCTGTTGGATGAACCTACATACGAGCTGAGGGTTTTCGCACTTCAAAAGCTCGATGTCATCGTGGACGAGTTTTGGCCGGAGATATCTGAATCGATCGAAAAGATCGAAATGCTTTATGATGACCAACTTTTCACCCATCACAAACTCGCGGCGCTTGTGGCAAGTAAAGTTTATTATCATCTTGGATCATTTCAAGATTCCTTCACATACGCTCTTCGTGCTGGTGATTTATTCGACGTGAATGCGCGAAACGAATATGTAGATACTACGATAGCGAAATGCATCGATTTTTACATACAAAAGAGGAAAGCTTCATACCCCGACTTTTCAGTGTCTATCGATAGTAAGTTGGTCGCAATTGTAAATCGTATGTTCCAGAGATGTCTCGTAGACGGACAGTATCGGCAAGTTCTCGGGCTCGCGCTCGAGACTCGGAGGATGGATGTATTCGAGGCCGCCATCACACAATCTGACGACGTCCCTGGAATGCTCCTCTACGCATTCACCGTCGCCATGAGCCTTTTGCAGAACCGAGGATTCCGTAATACCGTGTTACGATCGCTGGTCGGTCTGTACCGGGGGTTGGCGACTCCGGACTACGTCAATATGTGCCAGTGCCTTATCTTCCTGGAGGATCCTCTGGCTGTCGCCGAAATCCTAGAGAAGTTAACTAGGAGCTCTCAAGAATCTGTTCTTATGGCTTATCAGATAGCGTTCGATTTATATGACTCGGCGACGCAACAGTTTCTGGGGCAGGTGCTCCAGGCGCTGCGCAGCACAGCCCCCGTGCCTGCCGCCCTCGGGGGACAGCCGCAGCCGCAAGGGGGCCCCTACTCGCCCGCCCCCGCTGCTCCCGCCCCCGCTGAGCCCAACGTCACGGCCTCTGACCAGAAGGCGGCGCAGAGGGACCTGGACAGTCTGTCTGAAGAGGAGAAAGAACACCAACGTCGCTTCGAAAAGCTTGTTTCCATTCTGGGAGGAGATGTTTCTATCGGTCTCCAACTCCAGTTCCTCATAAGATCTAATCACGCTGATATGCTGATCCTCAAGAATACAAAAGATGCCATCCGAGTGTCTATTTGTCACACTGCGACTGTGATCGCCAATGCCTTCATGCATTCTGGCACAACTAGCGACCAGTTCTTGCGTGATAACTTGGAGTGGCTCGCCAGAGCTACTAACTGGGCTAAACTCACTGCTACAGCATCTCTCGGAGTGATCCATAGGGGCCACGAGACGGAGTCGCTGGCCCTCATGCAGTCATACCTGCCTAAGGAGGCCGGACCCTCTTCTGGTTACTCTGAGGGCGGAGGGCTGTACGCCCTAGGGCTCATCCACGCTAACCACGGAGCCAATATCATAGATTACTTACTGGGGCAGCTCAAGGATGCTCAGAATGAGATGGTGCGCCACGGGGGCTGCCTGGGGCTGGGTCTCGCTGCTATGGGGACCCACCGCCAGGATGTGTATGAGCAACTTAAGTTCAACCTGTACCAAGACGATGCGGTGACCGGCGAGGCGGCCGGCATGGCCATGGGAATGGTGATGTTGGGTTCTCGGCATGCTGCCGCCATCGAGGATATGGTCGCTTACGCTCAGGAAACTCAGCATGAAAAAATACTTCGAGGTCTCGCTGTAGGAATCGCCCTGACTATGTATGGACGGCTAGAAGAAGCCGACGCTCTCGTAGAGCAGTTATTACGAGACAAGGACCCTCTACTGAGGCGGGCAGGATGCTACACGCTAGCCACGGCATATTGCGGCACTGGGAATAACCAAGCCATCAGAACGCTCTTGCATGTTGCCGTATCGGATGTGAACGATGATGTGCGTCGTGCGGCAGTAACCGGCTTGGGATTTTTATTATTCCGCACTCCCGAGCAATGTCCTTCTGTAGTATCTTTGTTGGCGGAATCTTACAATCCCCATGTAAGGTATGGTGCGGCGATGGCCTTGGGAATAGCTTGCGCTGGAACTGGGCAGCGAGAGGCGATTGCCTTATTGGAGCCCATGTTAAAGTTTGACCCCGTAAATTTTGTTCGTCAAGGAGCGCTTATCGCTTCTGCCATGATCTTGATTCAACAAACGGAAGCAACTTGTCCTAAAGTCACATTTTTCCGCCAACTCTACGCTCAGGTTATATCTAATAAACACGAAGATGTTATGGCGAAATACGGCGCAATCTTAGCACAAGGAATTATCGACGCGGGTGGCCGCAATGTCACAGTTTCCCTGATGTCTCGCACTGGTCACACTAACATGGTGGCAGTTGTAGGTATGCTAGTGTTCACGCAGTACTGGTACTGGTTCCCTCTCGCGCATTGTCTCGCTTTAGCCTTCACCCCCACTTGTTTAATTGCTCTAAATTCAGACCTTAAAATGCCGCAGTTAGACTTGAAATCCAATGCCAAACCGTCACTATACGCATACCCAGCACCTTTGGAAGAAAAGAAACGCGAAGAACGCGAACGTGTTACGACAGCGGTTTTGAGTATTTCAGCTAACCGCGCACGCCGGAGGGCACACGCGTCAGATTCTTCTTCTAGCGGAATAACTAAAATGGAAGTAGACGAGGAGGAAGTTAAAAAAGATAAGAAAAGTAGCTCTAACATAACATTTATTTCACTCAAGAATGATTCTTCTACTTCCAAAGACACTAAAGAAAAGAAAGAAGAAACCTCCGAAGAGAAAGAAGGTAAAGATGCTAAGGAAACTAAAGAAAAAAAAGAACCAGAACCGGCATTTGAGATTCTTAATAATCCAGCAAGGATACTTCGTCAACAGCTCAAGGTCACTTCTATTGTGGAGGGCTCGGGATATGTTCCACTGAAAGATGTGGCAATAGGGGGAATCATCATGCTGCATCACAATGCCGAAGGTGACCAAGTCCTGGTGGAACCAGTAGCTGCATTTGGTCCAAAACCGGAAGAAGACAAAGAACCTGAACCTCCAGAACCATTTGAGTATATTGAAGATTAATCTGAATACAACTTGTCATTGTATTTGTTTAAATATAGCTTGGATTTTTACTAACAATTAAATACGAATAAGATTATAAAATGTTTTTTGTGAACAAATAAAATAATTATTTACATTTTTGAGCTTTTTTTTATATAATTAATATATTGTTTTTTAATTTTATATTTAAAGCACTAACTTTGTGGATATTCATTATAATAAAATAAATAAAACAACTTTATATAGATAGAATCTTTCTACAGCAGTGTTACTAGAAAGATTAAAAAAATTGCTATCCCAGTTGATATTCTGAAGGGAGTTATTAATTGTATTATAATTTACATTTTTAAATAATATTATAGTACGGGAGTAATTAAGCATTAGTGTAAAAACGGATAATTATAGAGCGGTGTGGTGCCGACACTCGGGGATGAGAGGCTGGCTAATTTTGGAGATTTCCAAATTATAAGAACTAACGACTAGATCGAGATATTTGTTATTATTTGGTATACTGCAATAGACTAGTAAACGATAATACATCTGAAAATTTAGCTGTAATAACAGTTTGATTACTATTTGCCAGATACATGGTCCCATCGATACT
Organism: Micrasema longulum; assembly: GCF_059751315.1. Classification (NCBI taxonomy): domain Eukaryota; kingdom Metazoa; phylum Arthropoda; class Insecta; order Trichoptera; family Brachycentridae; genus Micrasema; species Micrasema longulum. The sequence continues at coordinate 127,499 of NW_028278455.1, forward strand.
CCTATGCCATGAGGCTTGGGGCGGATTAAAATCACCTATTATGATAAATTCATCATTGGGATGTTTAGTTCTAATGTCACATAATTTGTCGAGAAAGATTAGAGAATGAGATAAATGGTTAACGCCTGATGGAATATAGACACAGCATAAGTTTTTTTATTTTTATTATTAATAGTTGATTTTACCCATATGTCTTCAACTGATGATTCCCATACAAGTTGATGAAAAACTTTGTATTCTTTTTTCAATCCAATCATTGTTATTTCTATAAATTACAATGAACTTCTACCAAGAATTTTCACTCACAAACTTGAATATTTTATACTTACTGTAGTGATGGATTTAGTCTTGACTGTAATTCCATATTATTAGTGTTAATAGCAAAGAATTAACACTTAGTTAAGACCACAGTTTTTTTTTAAATACATTTTTATTTAGTACCACCAACGTCCTAGCAAGGGTCATGGGACTTATTGGGAGCAAGACTTATTTTCTAGGAAGAGAAAAGAATGCTGTGGGATTGTAAAATGCGCCCTCATGAGGGTTGCGTGCCTGGAAGTCACCCGTCTGACCAGCCCCTAGCTACGATGCTGGGTACAACTGTGAATTTTGAAACATGTATAATTTTAATATTAATTTTATATTTGAATCACTAACTTTGTGGTTATTCATTATAATAAAATAAATTCATTTATTCTATGTATAATTTTAACCCTGTTGTGGTTCCGTGTATTCATGAATCCGAGGTCCTTCGTTCAAACACCGCTCTACCAACAATCATTTTCTCTCGTCAACTCATTGATAATGCCCTAAATTGAAATAATAGTGTAAATCAGAAGAACACACATTGTTTTTTTAAAAATATATATTAACTGGAATGTGTGGTCTAAAAATACAATGTTTTAATTCTTTATTGTTCATTTTATAATTGTGTATTGTTTGTAATATTTCTTTGTCTTCATATTTCGTGCTGTGGCCTGTTCGGGATTCTAGCTGTCTTTACTAAATGTCTAGGTACTCTATTTTGTTTCATGTTCCTTACAATAAAATCAAACCACCTTGTCGTAAGGCATGCAACACAAAGTAAATCAATTGACATAACTACAGAAAGAAAAGTTCAAGAACAACTATTAAGAAGCTTTGAGAAAGCAAGGGACAGATTTGTCGTGGTTTGCTCCACAAAATGGCGTGCATACTTGATGTTTACAAATCACATCATCGTTTCCTTATCCGCCCCTGTAGTGCATAAGGCGCTGTATTGGCGTAGGGTATTTCAATATTTTTTTATACAAAGGCAAGCTAGTTTTGAGTGCCAGTCCAGGAACTATAAAATGATTTGATGTAAAAGCTTTTATAATTAATAAACCATGTCAAGAACCGAAGACCTCTTATATGGTAGACAAATGCGTTATTCACTGGACCAAGAAGCGAATAAAACTTAACATAAAGTTAAAGAATTTATTTTGGTACCAGATGGCCAGTGATTTTTTTAATCCTAGGTATCCTAAAAATATCCTCGTCACTGATTAATTGTAATTAAGTACATTTTAGGATTAAAATTAGAATATAAATGTGATCTCCCAGGCTAATGTTGATATCTGTACATTATGCAAGGTGACAAACATTATCAATGAAATCGAGAAAGGGGCACCATGTTGGTTTGGACATGTAGAGCGAATGGACACCAAAAGAAAGGCTGAAAAGATTTACATTGCGAATGTTTATGGATGAAAAAGACAATAACCATCCATCCAAAAACACTTGATGCAGAGGTAACAAGGTCTGTTTGCAAACAGTGGTGTAGAGTTCTATCCTCTCTGCTTACCCGTATGGGGAATCGGGGTGATTGTTTGTTTATTAAATTAGAACAAAGGAGTAGTTTCATTATATATCTTTATTATTAAAAAATTGTAGTAACTTATATTACAACAATATAAATGAGTATTAAACTCCACAATCACGGCAATAAAAATAGATATGCAAGTTTAAAAACATAACAAAAGGAAATAAACATGTCAAATATATATAATAAGTGGAAGAATGTAATATACAAGGATATTTAATAAGTAGAAGAATGTAATGTTTAAGGATACTGAAAAATATAGGTAATATTGAACTGTTTTTATGCCAGAATTTTGTTATATCAACTCTTTCTTGTTGCGAACTGTAAGTTTTAACTGACAAGCGAGTCATTGTAAAATACTAACATAAATTCATGAGTAGGATTTTGCGCATGCCTCAGGAGAACCTAAACCCAAGTTGCCTCTTTATACCTGAGGGCTCCCGCCGTCCTGGAAGACCGTTGATGATCTTTCAGCGGAACTAAGGGACGTAGGAGGAGGCGAGAGTGCTGGCTGGCAATATGAAGGCATCTGGTGATGTCCATATGCTCAACTTAGGAGCGGATGTGGAAAAGAATAAGAGATGGATATACATAAAAATAAATATTTCAGCATGCATGTACTAATGAATTTAAAGATTGCAAAAACATTATTTTTATGAAAAATAAACTAGATAATATATCGCAAAATAAATTAATGGCATCAGATAGGGTGCTTAGTTAAGGAAAAAAGATAAAAAAAATTTTCATGTTTTGTAAATATGAAATATTATTAAATTGAATAAAATCTAACATTTTTATTTGTCAACATCATCAGTAAATCGATGAATCCTCGACTACACTATTCGATTACTAATAGCTAATAGTCCATTATTACAATAATATTAAAAATAAGTCTTCGTAGAGGATTTAGGAGGACCTCAGGGTTATAACACTGCCGCTTATAAAGCCACCCCATACAGAAAAAAAACATTCTAGGATTATCAATCATGGAGTTAGCTACAGTTTGGAGCAAAACAATGGGCCGTAGGTACTTAGGTCGAGAATTGCAAGCACGAGGAACAGTCCATTACACGTCTGTTAAACTAAAAACCAAAGCAAAAATTTGCAATGCTTTTGTTTCATGCAATAGAGCAAAATGGCATCTCTGTGAGCGGGAAAAACTTTGTTTATATTTCATAGCGGAATGGTTTATGCAATGGAAGATGAGATTTTTTGTTAAATTTACTCTCGGAATGTTGCCAAATTATATTGTACATACATATATCAAATATGTAATTAAACAACTACGGTACTTTGTACCATTATAGGTTTGAATTCAATCACATCAATTGTCAACATTAAATTAAAAAAAATTCTTCAACTTTTTGTACATAATGTAAATTGTACATTGGCGGGCTTATTGCCAAATGGCAATTTCTTCCAACCAACTAATAAAATAAAAGTTTTATTTTTATAATTCGAGTTACAAAACATATTCAATAGAAAACAAAAATAAATAACCTAAAGATATATAAAAATATAAATAAATGTATGTGTGTATAAATTATCTTAAATCAATACCATTACTCAATGGGAAAAAGGAAAAAAAGTGGAACAGGAAAGGAGGAGAGATTAACGAAGATATGATTGTTGAATAAAAATATAGCGGAATAATATTCAATATAACTAATGCAATTAAATCTCATATTATTGTCGCTTGGCATGCAACACCCCATTAGCGACAAAAAAACTTGTCGTTTGGGAGAGCAAAAATAATTTTAACAAAAAACTAATTAAATTAGTTTTTTGTCACTAACGCGGTGTTGTATGTCGCATGACAATATGATGATTCTTCCGTAATTTGGACCAATGTTTGACTGTGGCACCATATAATTAATCTCGCCAGGTTTTGCGATATGTCTGATAGTGTTTTAATTTATTATTCAAAAGCTCATTTTATCAGAATATATTTTAAGCAGTCTTTAAAATTTTTTGATTCATCACATAATCATAAATACGATAACAATTAATTACCTTAAACCGAAAATGCTTTAACCAATCATTTTAATAAAATTAATTTATCCGTAAATTTGGAGCAATGTGTCGTCAAAGAAAAGATCTAACAATGTTACGGAATTCTAAGAAATACAAAAGGTCATACATACGAGTATCTTATCTCGTATCTTCCACTTTAATTTTTTTACCTTTGAATGTATGCAAATCGACAAATCTAAAGTACTCTGGCAACCAATTCAATTTTTGTTAGTCGCATCTCTTATGAGATCTAAAAATTACAAATATATAGTTCAAACAACTCTGTTTCTTGATTCTTTCTCTGTTTTGTTTTCAATGTACGTAGATAATGAATTTTGAATGTTTAATATAAAGAACTAGTGTTTCAAGTTTACATATCTAATAGATCCTTAGGGGTATAATAAAATATGTAGTGGCTTTTTACAAATTCCGTAGTTTTTTTTTGGTTTGGTAAATTTGATGAATTTGTATGATGGTTTATAACTAATATTTTTGAATCTATGAATATTTTCCATACATAAAGAAGTAGTATCATTATAACTATAAATGCAGATGAACTATATTATTATTTCAATTAACGACGTTTACTTTTAAATAATTGTAAAATGGACACCACTAATACGGATGGAAAAGTCTAATGTAAATTATTATATCTAACAAACATTTAAGATTACTTAAGATTTGAGAAATATTTTAAAACAGGTTTTTTATTTTTTTTTCATAAATTGAAAGTAATTGAGTCTATCGTGTTATCCAGATAATTTCCTTATGTCCTGAGTTACATTCAGTTTCACACAAATAAAGTACAGAAAATTAAAAGGTGAAAATAACTTTAAAATAAATGGATAAAAAAAAAAGTTGTAAAATTGTATGCCATCAAGAATTAACGCCTTGAACCTAAAACAAAAAATAACATCAATATAATAATACCCAAGAAAAACATATTCAACAAAAACATAACCAACAAAAACATGTTATTACAATACTTATAAAATGTTTTTGTCCTTGCTGTCAACCATTTTTTCTTTATAATTTTTTTAACATTATGAGCCTGATAAATTTAACTCAAAAAGAGTACATAATTATTTGAATCTATATTTCAAAATGTGGAGTATAACCACATAACAAACCTCATTGAAATGTTTGTTTTTTTGAAATTTTAAAATGGCTTTCCAGAACATTAAAAAAAAAAAACTTGGTCTATTTACAAAAGAAAAAATATTTTTTATTTTAAAGAGAATTTAAAACCAGTAAAAATATTTTAGCACATACATATTTATATTATTTTACCTATTCTGGGCCTGTATTACAATGGGAAGTTAACATTGAACCAAAATAAAATTAACTTTTCTGTATGAAAAATAGAATATGTATATATATTTTTTTTCTAAACATGTTCAACTATAGGTTACCGACGGAGATACTTTAAATTTTCATACAAAAATATACATTTTCGTAGTTTACTTCATACTGTTTTGATATGTAATGATGAAGAAAGTGTTTGTAATCGCGGCCCTAATATCTAGAACTAGTCTGTCACATAAAACTAGTGAAATAGGGAACTAGACGTTAGTCATTTTTCAAACGATGACAAAAATCAGGAAGTTCAGCGGTTTTAATTTTTTTTTGTTAAAAACTAGCTAAAAAAAAAGTTTCGATTTAAGGTAATTTATAAACAAATACGTTTATTTCTATTTTTATATATCTTTAAATTTTTAATCTTTTTTTTCTATTGAATATGTTCTGTAACTTGAATTATAAAAATAAAACTTTTATTTTATTGGTTGGTTGGAAGAAATTGCCATTTGGCAATAAGCCCACCAATGTACAAATAATCATTATGTACAAAAAGTTAAATAAATAAATAAATAAAAAATATTTTAATTATTTTATTTTTATGTATCGCTGTGATTTTTTAGAGTTCTGTAATTTTGAAATTACTCCGCCCGTGATGTCATAAATTGTTGTCGGTGACTTGTGCTACCATTTAAAAGTAGATCCCAATAGCTGTCAAAATACACTAAACATTGAAAAACATGGCTACCCGGAAACCAAAAATCTATGATAACATAATTAATAGGTTATTGTACACGTGAACCTGTGACGTTTCAAAGTAGTTAATTTTTATGATTTTTTTTATACATTTTCGAGAAACTTCATCATAAAATTAAATGTTCTAATTTTTATGTGTATCAAAACATTTTTTATATCTAATTTCCTGTAGCACTGAACTTCCTCATTGAATAAAGAACAGTAATTATTTTTGACTTTACGATTTAACTTTTATGTTTTGTTGATAGTTAAAATATATATATTACCTAATAAATTAATTACATTTAGTAGTAAAACATTAGTATGATCTTTTCTTGCTGTCTTTTTTTTGCCTTTACAGGCCTCTATGTATACTGCTGTTGGTTTTAGACTTTCAATATTTTAAAACTGTAGATATGTTACAAACACAAAAGTAGTTGATGGTTTGAAGTAAATAATATTTACGACATACTAGGACACTTTTGTTGCCGATTGTTTTTTATAGGGACACAATATCTCCTACCATGTAATTACTTCAGTTTCACATAGGGTATATAGCCATCTTTTCGCTACCAATATCTTTTGGACTGACGGCTGTCATTTCTTAAATGAGAGACACGATTTTGACTGCTGTAGTCGGCATAACCGCAAACATGTAAAAAATTAGATGGTCATTTCAGAAAAGAGAGCTCTGTAATATTTATTATTCAGAATAATTATACTTCTAGATGTCTTAAGACAGTTATAATATTTTTTTAATTACTTGCCTCGTTTACCCTTTGATGACCCCAAAGACGGCCACTGTTCGTCAGGCCCTGAAATTATTAATTATTAAAATAAAATACATAATTTTATTAATAATATTGCGAATACAATATTATATTAGACATTAAGATTATTAAGAAGACCCCAAGGGGGTGAAATCCAGTCTTTTGTATACGAACATTTGGACAAACTCAAATATTGTTATATTAGATAATTTTTAATAATATTATCATTCACAGCATTTCTTTAGTTTGTTTCGCTGACATCTTTACTTGTAACTAAAAATATATTCAGCTTAAGTTTTATGAATAAAACTACTTAAAAAAAAAAAAAATATGAGAAAATTATGTAGCCAGATAATAAACTAGGCACTCGTTATAAAAAGTACTTATTTATGTAATTTTTAAGTAACTACTTATAAATATTAAAATTTGGATTGGAAAATTTATAAAACAAAATAGGTAGGACTTCTATATGGAAGATGCCTATATTCAGCAGTGGAGGACAGAAGGCTGAAGAAGAAGAAGGTACTTCTATTAGTCTTTCTTACAACTAAATACATAGCTGGATATATTTTTCTCTTTGAAATTTTGTGTTTTTCTATTAATTTTAATAAATACTGTGTGTTGTGAAATAAGTGATGTTGATAATGTAAAGGGATAATCATCATTGTTACCTTTCCACACCTAATGGTGCATATGGCACTACATTCATACACCAACCCCAGCGTATCATGATCTTTGTTATGATCTTTGTTATGATTTTTGTTATAATATGAAGGTAAGACGATTTCATTTATAAATAATGCTAATTTAGTACACGGCAGAGTGACCATATTGAGGGCAAAGCAATATTTACTTTGATGAATAATGTGAATGAACAAATTACAACAGGGATGGAGAATATCTTAAATAAGGGAATATGGAAGTCTAGGCAATTACAGGGCTTGTGACCTGTCATTGGCTGGTCCACCTTACACACCGTGTAACATTCACCATTTTGCCTATGTTTGAACATCCATATTTCTTTAACTCTTCCATTTTTTTATTTGAGTGAAGTTAAAGACCTGAAACCTCTATTGTTGTAAAGAGATTCATCTGACTGAATTATTTCACATACTAGACAACGCCTGAACACAATTTTTCAATTTTCAAACTTCTTCTTGGACCAGTTGGTTCAGTCTTTTGTCTACAAACATTTGGACAAACTCGAATAGTGTGAACATTAATTATTATACGTCAGTGCAACAACAGAATTATTATTATAATCTAATTTGCAATTTTTAGGGCCTTATTTATAAATCTGGAATAAAGTTATAGAAAGGCATAGTGATAAAGTGAATGTGGAAACAGTGCAAATTCTCCCACATGTTTTTACCGATTTACCTATATAATTATCTTACCATTATCTGCATTTAAGGTGTGTAGGGCACTGCCACCAATTGCAGCGTATCTTGATCATTTGTTATATGGGGTTATACAAAGGCAAGTTGATTAGATTTATGCTTCAATTATCATTCCAGAAACTACAAAATGTTTTAGTGAAAGAGTTCACTTATAATCCGTCAGATAATTTATTTTATTTAAAAAATATACATTAAAAAAATATGTATATATTTGCGTTCTTATAATTTACCGAAATATTTCAATTTTGTAGCCAATTCTAACGAGTTGTAAATAACTCACTGGGGTTCAAACCTTAGACCTCTAATCCGTGAGGCCGCGACACTAGCCACAACTCAATCAAAAATATTTTAAAAAGTGTGCCATCACTGGAGCAACCCATTGCAAGGACACTTTACAATATATTTTTGAAAAAAATACAAGAGAAAATTACCGTTATTATAATTTTGGATTTACATAGTCTCATTTTCATAAAAATTATCTCAAGGGCTCTGGTACAATGAAAATCTCAACACTTCTTGCAGTTTCTACAAAACGCCAATATCACATAAGCATGAAACGCGCCAAAAAGTGAGAGGAAATTTCATAGAAGAAGAGCTATAAATGCGTATGGAGAGAAGACCAAGGCGTATATACTCCCTCGCATAGTAAAGAGACTCCCGGACAAAATAAAGAATAGTGATCTAAATAAAAACAAAGTAAAATTGGTTTTAAAAATCTTTTTCTTAAATTCTAAGTTTAGTGTGTAAAAAAACAAAAATAAAAAAAATGGGGAAACCAAACAATTTAAAACAGTGTCAAAAAAAGTGTTTGTTTATTATTTTTTATGTATTTCGTTATCAAAAAAGACTTGATTTACTTGTATTTAATTTTTTTAAACTTTTATTTTATTGATATATTTAAGATTTTTTTATATTTTATGTAAACATTATTATATTGTGTTACCAAAATGTTTAAAGAGAGAAATCTCTGCAAAAAAACTGCTTTTGCAGTTTGGCGGGAATTAAAAAAAAAATGTTTAGAAGAATGCTTATGTGAAAAAAATTTCAATAAAAAAAATATAAAAAAGTACATGAGGGGTTGGGTTTCTATTTCTTTGGTTTCAGTTAAAATGTTTGATGAGTAATATTTTTTAATGAAAATTTTATTTACATATTTATTTTGTGCTCTGTTGACACAACCTGTTGAGTTATAAGACTATAAAGTACATCGTCCCTGCATATCACAGACAGAAGAGAAAAAATGTGTGGATTTTATCTTAAGAGTCTCTTCAAAAAAAATTAAAGCGATTCAATAAGTTGCCTAAAATGCATTAACAAAATGCGTGTACTCAAAAGTTTCACAACCTCTCTTATGCAAATTCGTAAATAGAGCAAGTATAGAAACTTCTCAAATATCCAATAAAAGCATGATTTGATAGGGAGATCGATCTGGGAAAGACAATCAAATTGAGTCAGGATTAAAATTTTGGATAAGTGACATTCGCAAATATATTTTTTTTATCCTCTGATTAATTTTATCAACTGGTTATTATTACCAAAAGTTAAAGGTCCCATAGTGATCACAATAAGTGGATTCAACTGTATTTTGTCATTGTTTTTATTGGTTATTAAAATAATATGAAATATTCTCCTGTTTTCAAATGTATTCACAGAGAAATATCTAATATGAACATACATACAGTGGATTCAAATGTTTAATAATGGGTTAGTGCCAGCCGATGAACCAAGTAAACATACAATTTTTGCTACATGCACATAAGCAAAGTTTATTAAATTTTTTAATGGAATATACCAAAACCTTACCATACTAAATAATAAATATATCAAGCATTTATATTATCGGAGTACATAATTATGAAAACTTACACAAAAAAGAAACAAAAAAATTTTTACATTTATATTTTTAATAAAAAAAATGCTTTGGTGAAAAAAACTGTCATTTTTACATTTCACATTAATTTAATCTAAGTATGTCCTGAAAAGAGAAAATAATGGTCTAAGCACATATGCTTAGTCTTTGTGGGCATATATTCATACTTTTAAGAATATTATTTGTATTGTCATTTATAAACTTTATTACGTTTTGTAAAATATTTGTGAAAATTTAACAAGATGAAAAAATCTTATGTTTTAAGCCACACTGAGTCAAGCGCCTATAATTTTAAAGCTAGAAACTAAAATAAATGTATTTTAGTAAGGCAAACTTACAATTTTAAAAATATATACACCAGAAACTCTTTTTACATAGTTTTGAAATAACACAGTACAAAAATTTACTAAAACAAATTTTTAAACATTCATTGAACAATAAAATAAGGCCCCTCATAAACTTACAAATTATTTCTTTACAAATGATCACAGTGTAGAATGAGTTCTACAATTATTTCTATGTGATTTGGCCGCTTGTATGGCTTGTTGCCAAGAAACGAGAAACTCACAAAACAGCAGTCTCAGTGATCCATAGCTAAATGTTTTTTCAAATTCAGTAATCCCGAAAATTCGGATGGAAATAATACACAGGCTCTGGATATTTTAATGTTGTACCAAATGTGCGTAAACGGGTACGTCTATTGTCTGACAGTGGCAGAGAGGTATGCGCAAGAGAAGAATCTTGTTAACGATTTTTTATATAAATATTTTGTCATCATGTGTTATATTTTTTAATAAAATTAAGATACAATATACAGTAAAAAAATGTTTTTTTCCTCATAAACTCGCACAAAGTTTTACTCACTATAGAGCTGGGATACCGACCATAGAAACTTACTACAACCTGTATCCAACATAATATGGAGTTGGAATAAGCCCGCGATCTGTCACATTTTTCAGTAGTAAAATAGATTGTATTTATCTCGAATTTAAACAAATTAGAAAACATACTAAGTTTCCAGATATTTTAAAGTGCAATATCGTTTATGAGTGTAAAAATGATAGTCAAATTTACGTTATGTTCAGATAAAATTATGTTTTAACAATGATCATTGTTATATTTTGCAGTATTAATACATAACATATTTATTGAATACTATATTTAAATTTATTAAATGAAAAAATATATTTCCAATCCTTCAATATTATTTATCAATCGCACATTTCAATATGTAACTTTTCGTTTTTATGACCAATATCAATTTGTGATCGGTGTAATATCTAAGAAATGTCTTTATTAAATTATTTACAGTTTGTTCTTTTAGAAATTCAGAGTGTAAAACACCACAATAATAATAAAAAAAAACACCAATAAATAAATTGACTTGGATTTCGTCAGTTATGCTTGACATTTGTTTAGCTTTGGTACTAATACTAATAACATATTAGTATTTTTAACTTCACATGTTCATAAATGTACGCAAAAATATTGCATGGTAAAAAAAAAAGAGGGAATAGGCTCAGCATATTTATTCTAGGTCGCGAAAACGAAAAACTTGCAAAAGTATTGAGAAAGTGGATGAAATGCAGTATTTGGGTATAATATTACACTCGAAATTAACTTTGAATACAAACCTTGAGCATGTTTTTTAAAATATACCTAAAACAATATTCTTTCTCGATAGATTGAGGAATAAATTAGATAGAAATACTGCAGAACTCATATCAACTATAATTATTCCATATATAGATTACTGCTCTACAGTAATATTTTTAGCCAATGACAGAAATTAAAATAAATTGGAAGAACTTCAAAATAGAGCCATGAGAATAGTGCTAAATAAAATAGAAAAAAATGTGAAAAGAACTCAATTGGATACCAATAAAAAACACTGTTATACTGCTGGTTTTTTACTTAACTTAAATTTATAAACAATCGAATGCCCAAATACTTCATTAATAATAAGTGTTAAATAAAAAAAAACGTAAATATAATAAGGATAGAATAAGGCTGCCATTATTAAAAAATCAGAATCCCAAAATTGCATTATGTATAAAGGTTTGAAAATGTATGACGAGATGCCTGAATGTATGAAGAATGAAAAGAGTTTGAATGAATTAAAAAATATGTTTTCTGTAAATAGATATGCAAGTAAAGGTGTAAATATTTGTTTAAATACTATGTAATATAAGCTAACTTAAGAAAAAAAGTACTTTATAAGTAACCGTTTTCTTATATTGGGTATAAATAGTTGAACCGGGTATAATTATTCTTTGCCATAAGCTTGGTATAAGGAAATCTAATAAGGCCCAATATATTAATGTATTTTTAAATAACATTATATAAACTCTTGTATTTACCCCGCCTATGTTCTTACTGATTTTGTATAAATGCATTGAATTTTATAATAAAGATAACGGTTTCGAAGATATCGTGAAAGCAATGAAACTGGTAACTGGTTATTCAAAATTTGTGGATTTATCACTCATCTTTTATTTCTATAATAAATTACAATATTTCAAAGTTAAAATCCGAGTAATTGATCCATATACCGCCATTAGGATTATATCTTTTTATATTTTTAGTAAATTCAAACACGGTGTTAACAAAACTGCACATTTAATCGTGGTCAGTACATTAAAAAGAATAATGCAATGTTAACAAGAAAATAAAAACACACTATTGTCAATGTAATTAGGTTAGGCGTAGTAAGCAGTAAATATGGCACCTCTTGCAAGTAAGTGGTTGGATTACTTACTATCGTCATCTGCTACAGCAGCCTGGGGAGAGGCCAGGGCGGCTTCCTGCGCACCTTGCCAAGCCGGGGGGCCGGTAGGAGACTGTCGATACTATATCAATATTACAACTTTATTCAACACTGAGTAAACAAATGCACAAGGTATATCTAGAAAGTAAATTCCGGTTGAACATGGTAACACGGGGCATACTACAACAGTAATAATATTGAATTCTCATTGGCTGTGTAGTCGGGGTCTACTTTCAAGGGGCACGGAATTGATACCTAATTTCATTAATTTATATTGGGTGATAATGAAATATAAAATAAAATTATTAATGTTGAGTTTTGAAAAACGGTCATCAATTGATTATCGTAAGAGGAACTTGAAAAATTAAAAATTACATTTTAAAGCGTCCTACGCACGAGTCACCCCAGTGAAGACGCATGTTTTTTTCTAATGAAGTAAAAAACGAATAAATAAATGAGTCACGTGCAGGACAAGAATACAACTAGCGAGCGAGTTTTTGTGCTTTTATTGGCAATAAATAGACATAATAATTACCCTGGATGGGCTGCCAGTAGTCACTCTTGGTAGGTCAGGATAGAAAAGACACTCCTGCGCCTAAAAACAAATATGTACACACTAAAAACATAAAAAATGGAAATATAGGAAGACCTCATTTTTACATTACTCGATTTTACAGTTTCCTGCTTTTAGAATGCGCGTTACCATTATTTTCCATACTTTCGAAAAAAAAAAAATTTTTCAATTAATCCTTATCACATTTTTATTATACTGGATTTATTAACCATTTAGTTTGTGCTCAGCCACTGTACCGGCTAGGTGTGAAAAACAGTTCCTCTCTCAAACTGTAGCTTAAAATTCGGAAATACAGTGAAACCTCAAAATTAAGTCTGCAATTTGCATTGAGGTCCCACTGAATTTAATGTATTTTAGTACATTTAAAACTCAGTTTACATTTTTTTTTCTGCAATTGACTTTGGAAAAATTTGCAATCTGCATTGAAAATTGACAGCTCAAGAGTCTAAAGTAAAACACATTTGAAATAATAAAATAACTTTTTCCATAATTGTGGTTGAACAAGTCAAATAGACTAAAGGGCTTAAATGAATGAATGATAAGTGCAACTCACATCAACATTGGACCCCAGAGGGACATGCATCCCTGGTTCTAAGCTGATGCCAGCCAATTCACAGCAGGAATCACAGATAATGTAGCACCAACTCTTGATTGTCTTGAGGGCACACATGTGATACTTTTCTCCTTCCTCGTGAAACTAAAAGAATCCAAACAAAACTATTAAAAGGGGCTTTTTATTTTTTAAAAACAAATATATATTTAAACACATATGAACACCTCACTGGACACAAACCGTGTAAATGAGTGATACCCAACCTTTTTGAGGCTATTACTTATAAAGCAGGTTAGATATTATCAAATGCCCCCAAAACAGTTATTTTTCAAAAAAATAATAATTAAGAATCGGTATTTTAAAGGCTTTTTCCGATAATAATGGATACTTGATAATATGGATAAATGTTGCAAGTTGTGTGATTTCAAAATCTATTTTCAGTGTGTTGTCTTTACGAAGTCCAAGGAATTTTGGTTTCAATTTTAGTATCTGGAAATATTTCTTCATTTACTGAAATGGGTCTTAGTACCCAAGCATTTACTTGGCGAATTTGTTAATAATTTTGTTTTGTGACTGAAGAATGATCCAATCTTTGCCTTTACTTCTTTTCTTCAGAACATCCCATTTTACCCCCCTTTAATTAATAATAGCAACAAAAAAAATTTACTTTATTCAAATTAAGATGGTTTTACAAAATTATTCACAAAAAAAACATTGACGCAGGAAAGGAAAAAATTACCAAGCGACATGTAGTAACTTAACAGAAGAGTGAATTAATTTTTATTTTTTTAACTTGTAAAGAATCTCATATTTTAATTTTTTATTTAAATTATGTAGTAATCACGCCAAAATAATATATATGTTGTGTATTGATATAATAATATTTCTATATCCGGATACTAAAATAGTATATGTGAGATTTTTTTATAAATTAAAAAAAAAAAAAAAAACATTAATTGGCTCTTCTATAAAGTTGCTACATGTCGCATGGTGACTTTTTCTTTTCCAGTCAATATTATTTTGGTAGAGATCTTTTTTTATTATTTTTAAATTGACTTATTTTTTATGTAATACTCTAAGCCAAATTATATTATGGGAATTGAAAAAAGAAAAAAAAATATATGGCACACGGACTGGAACTAAATTTGCTTTAATACAAGATTTTGAGAATGTCCGTATCTTTGTAGACAAATCTAAATTCAGCCCTTTAGGGAGAGAGAACCTCACCGAGAAGGAAATATGGAAGGCATGTCACGGTTTATGATATATCGTTATGGTTTATGTGATATCTCGCACTTGTAACATTCACCATTTTCCCATGTTCTGACATCTGTATTTCTTCAATTCTACACTCTGTTTATTTTTATGCAAAAAGAGCTGAAACCTTTATTGATGTAGGTAAGATTCTATCAAAGTATTTCACCTATTAGGCCAAGCCTGAAAATACTTATCAATTTTTATATTTTCCTCTTATGTGTCTATATTATCTAGTACATATCGTCTGGGGTATCCAAGCAGTTCAAACTATGTTTGATAAATTATTCCAGTTCGAAACTACTTAGCTGTAGAATGTTTTTAGGTGGACACACATTTTATTTTAAACCAATGATTTTTTTACACAACAAACATAATCATAGTAGTGAACAAATTGTGACATAAAAAATAAAATGACCAACAATATAAAACAGAATTTAAAAAAAACATTTTTGAATTCAAATTTACACTTTAAGCACTAACTTTGAGGCTATTTATTTTATAAAATAAATAAAACAACCAGGTTTACGTAACTAATGAATTGATTCCTTTTTATTTTAATTCTATCATGTTCACTAAATACTACACGTGGACCCAATAAATCAAGTGGTTTTTTCTTACACGGGTGGTAATTTGATATCCTTATTTTCGAAGTAAGCCAGGAGAGGACTAAAAGAAATATTGTTTATTTGGTTATTAATTATTGTTTTCTTATTATGAATCGCTTTTTTAATTTCTAAGTTGTCTAATTTTAATATTTTATTTTCAACATGAAGTACTTTTAATCCAGTGTCTTTATTGAAGTTATGATTATTTTCTATAAGATGATTTGCAGATGTGAACATGATAGAAATAAAATAAAAAGGAATCAATTCATTAGTTACGTAAACCTTGACAAAGAAGCTTGTTTGCTTTGAAACCGGTCGGTGAAAAATAAAAATTAGTGGTTAAAAACAAAGTTGTTTTATTTATTTTATTATAATGAATAACCACAAAGTTAGTGCTTCAAATATAAACTTTATATTTATTTTATTTTTGAATTCATTTAAGTTTATTAATTAATTTAATGAATTTGCATCTTTTTATATAATAATAATGGTTTATTAAGAATGAAACAATTCTTTTATCTACAATACTACATTTTTTATGTATTATGTGTCTGACTGGGTACAACTGTTTTAAGGCAGAATTTTTTATATGCATTACATTAATTTCATGTCGTATTTATAAATTAATATATTTTTTTACTTTTCACTAGTGAATATTTTGAATTTATAATATTGTTATTATCTGTTGTCCACTAATAATGGCATATACTCGTATGCAGAGACAAAACTTAAGGTGAGGAAAGTACATTCTAATCTCATATGCAGAGAATAACCAGAAGATGAAGACAATAGAATGTACTGACCTCACCTTAAGGTTTGTCTCTGCATACGGGTAATAGTATCATACATAATATTTAGGAGTGATTTAGGCTTAACACGGGCTGTGTTTTGGTAATCTTCGTATGAAAAATGAATAAATAAATCATTTGAATAATTAGAATATTTACCTCACAACCCATATTCTTTACATATTTGTATACATCTTTCTCTAAGTGTGTAAGTGGCATGGATATTGTAGGGAAAGCATCTCCACCAAGTTGGCTAAAGGCATTCCTTAATCTGAAGAATAATGTCGGAAGAGAGTACAGTCTAAAGTCATTCACATCTTGTCCTGAAATATCACCATTAACCATTTGAATTATATTTATTTCACACTCTAGTTACAAATTCAATTAGTCTGAATTTTAATAGTAAATGTGTTCATAAACGGTTTTTTTTTTTTCTTTTTTTTTTCTAAGAACGGTTCAAGCAAATCACTAAAAGGTCTGGCGTTGAAGTGAAGCAGAAATTTCGATTTTTAAAAAGAAAAATCAGTTTTTCCATAGATTATCTTATAATAATATTAAATTTTGAAACCAAAAGATGCAAGCAGTCATGTGAACTTATGTCAAAATATAAGAATGTTATAGAGCTTTTTATATGTCAATTTGCACGTGTGGTGACTCCCGCAAACACTGGACATATTTGAAAGAAGAGTTTTCAAGCGAATCGTTTTGACCAAAAATAAAAAAGTTACTGCGTTTTTACGTGACTATTCTCTGGGGCGGGTGACACCTACCATAAGAGCGTAACACATTTTTATTTCAGGCTTCCGTCAAAGGAGTTCTAAGGGTTGATTATTATTAATAGACAGACAGGCAGATATGTATTAGCTGATATGCCCTTTTATTTATATGGTATGTTCTTTCATTACGTGGGTACAATTTATCTATGAATGCGCAGATTTGCCTAATAATTATGGAACAAATACTATATGATGATCTGATCTAATAACGAAATAAAATATTGTACCTGCATTGTCGCAGAGTTGTTCGAGAAAATTCGACACCTGACTCTTTTTGTCGGGCATTGTGTAGACAGGGTTATCTTTGGGCTGGATAATGGCTATTAATTCGGCCAAAATTTTTAACAAGTTTCCTTCGCCATTTATCGGGGGCATAGGTATTCCGTTCTCCCGAGAGTAAGTCAAGGCTTCCCTACTATACCCCGTAGGAATAGCGCCTAGAAAAAATATGCATTCAAACAATTACTAATAATTGAATTTGAATAACAGATAGAAACATTGTTTAAAGGGCAAAATAAAATCGGGTTGTGGTACCGTGGCTAGTGTCTCGGACTCACGAACCAAAGGTCCGTGGTTAGAATCCCACTCTACCCCAACTTGATTCCATTTTCTAATAGTAAGTTATTTACAACTCGTTGAGAATGGCCCTCAAAATTAAATATTTGGGTAAATCATAAGAACGCAAATATTTCTTTTACTAAAAAAAATACATTAGTAGTGATCAATATTTATAAATTTGAAGATTTCAATCAATTTGTTAAACTGATTCAGTATAAATGAATGTTTAGAAGAAAAAATAATTATTTACATTATTTTTTTTATGAGGATAAAGCCGTTTTTTAATCGTAGAAATATCAGATCTTTGGGATATATTATAACAACAATTCTGGAAGACATAATTAAGAAACAATTAAGGTACAATAAATAGTAAAAAATACCATTTTTAAAATCCCGGATTGATTTTTATGCAAGGAAACCTATCCAGCACTGTCCTATTTTACCACGGTCTGCGTGGAACGTATCCCCTATGTAAAAAGAGGTTGCAGTGTACATGTGTTTTTTAAATAGCAATAATATGATTAAATTAGGCGAATTTCAAAATTCTTGGCAACACCGTTAACATTATGAGAAAGTTCAGAGGTTTTTTTGTTAATGGACTATCAAACTATGCCAAAAAAAAAAAAAAATTTATGTATCTTATTAAGCCCTATAATTTTTTTAAAATTTTTGTAATTTTGAAATTACTCCACCCGTGACGTCACAAGTTCTCTTTGGTGAGTTGGCTTCCTGAAAACCGGAAATCTATCACAACACTATATTATTGATTCACTCAGAAGAACTTGTGATGAAGTTCATTTTTATAAAAATATTTTTTTATCAATATTTTCATGCATTTTAGATAATCTTTACAATACAATTACATGTTCCAATTTTTACCGCATGTAAGAAAACAATTTTTATATCCACTTTCCCCTAGCACTGAGCTTCCTCATTAAAAAATATTTGAAATATTAAAAAAAGGTTTTTTTTCACCTAGATGAATGATTTTTTAAATCAGTATAAAAAAAAAAAAACATGATTTATTCTAGCCTAGGTATTACAAAAATTTCAACTTACCAACATCTATTAATGTGTGATACTTGCGTTCGTGAACTCCATTCTCTAAGGAAAAGTTAACAACAGCAACTTCACAAGTAAGATATGTATTTTTGACAATACAATATATGTTTGTGCTGATAACACTGAACTCGTGCTTCACAAGCGCTGGAAGATAAATTCTTTTTTAAAAAAAACAATAATTTAGTAAAAACCCTCAGTAACAATAAAATCTAAGTATCCGTACCCGATGGTACATAGGGCATTGGATTAGTACCCCCAAATGCAGTGTACCTCAATCACTCATTACATGAAAGTAAGGTGATCAGTGTTACGCTTTAGCTGCCAGTCCAGGGACAGTGAAATATTGCAGTATAAAATCATTGTAGAGGGTTTTCGCTCTATTTCACACACAGAACTGCATTCTTCACCTGTAGATATACATAGATACCAGGGGTGTGCGGTAAGGTTTGCCATAAGAGAAGCAGTCACTTGACGCTAAGTACGCAGGTAAAATATGTACCTACTACCAACACAGTAATTCGAGTTAAGAGCTTTGAAATAAACTAAAAAAGAATTTTATGCCAAAATTTCAGCATGAGAGTTATATTTCATAGTTTAATATTATAATACCACCGTGTCAACTGATTTAAGTGCTAAATTTGTTATAAAACACTCACAATACATGAAAAACAAACACGGATTGGTTTGTTAGAACTGCTTCCACAGAGCTTGTAAGTTCTCAATTTGCGCATGCGCGTACTTGTGAATTCAGCATTGGCAGACTGCCTTATGGGAACCGACAGACTTATGCAGTTCCATATTTTAGTATTAGACAGAGGGCAGTGAACTTTACTTTAGTTCGTGCATAAATTCACAGACGAAAGGTTGTGTGGAATTGTCGCAATTTATTAGAAGTTATTAATTGATAAACATCAAACCCATCTCAGATCGCTAATATTAACAACGAACTAATTAGAAAAATATTTGCTTAAATGATTAGTTAACTCATAGCTGAATTTATTTTATAAAAAAAATTAAGTACTGGTTGTTCGGAAGTCATTATTAAATTTTTAGGGAAGCATTGGTTCCATCCAATCTATGGACGGACCGCGCATGATAGATATGTACTTACTATTGTTGTTCAGAGAAGTGCTAACGATATTCTCAATCTCTGTAGTCTCCTTTGATTCCATCCTTTCATTCTCCTTAATCTTATTATTTATGACGCTCAGCGGTATTCCCATAGAATTATATTTTTCTGGGTGATCTCCCTTGGCTATTCTCTTGTATTCATTTTTTTTTTCATCCGTGAGATCCTATTGGTCATCAAAATAACAGTTTTTTTTTTTTTAAAAAACACGGTTACTCTATTTTACATTTTCACTTCTCATTTTGACAATCTGGTTTATAAAATGTTTACAAAATAGCCCTTTGAAAATGGTGTAGTTATAATTTCTGTGTAACTATTTAACTTGGTAAACTGTTTTGAAATATGTAACTCGAAAATTATGCAAAATCGCGGAACATAAATGGGGGTGATTCAGATACCCCTCAATATGAGGCACTGACATTTTTCAACAAGATAGCGTCTATAATTAATTTTGTATTAATTAATTCCACCTTATTTTATTTAATATGTTTGAAATTATCTAATTAATGATTTAAAAAGAATATAAAATGTTAAACTCAAAACTAGGCTAACATTATACCTTAAATATAAAAAAATATGTTTATTCCGGCTCTAACAATTTGAATCATCATCCCCCTTTCTGCACTCAGTAACTGGAAATCTATCACATTGCTATAATTGATTGATTATTGTTAACACACGATCACGTTAGTCTGTGACATTTCAAAGTAGTTCATTTTTACCAATTTTAAAAATTATTTTCTAGAAACTTCACCATACAATTATTATTAATCACTCCAACTTTTACCGCGTGTGTATCCTCTTAATGGTACTGGAACTAGGCAGTCTCGTAAATTAAAGAGTAGAAAAACACTTTTGATTAGAATTTCCTTTATTTTCCACTTATTTAGAAGTATAACACTATCAAACAGGGCGTAGATGTCGACTGTGAAGATAAGGCGTATAAAAATAGAAGAAGCGAGGTCCATATACAAAGACACAGTGATACGGTGTTCTATCTTCTCCGCCTACCCCCGCAGGGGAACGGCGTTAGTAACACTCTCCACTGGCTTTACTAACTGTTCGGCTGTCTCTTAATTCTGACCACAATCTGACTCAATCTGACCGCGTTCCCCTCTTATAAAGGAGAACAATTAGTTTTTATTATAAAAAAAATGGCCGGCGCAAAGACGCACCAGTTAAAATTAAAGTCGCCTAAACAAACGACATACTTCCAAAACATGAAATAAGTAGACGTGTTCTTATAAGAAATATTACTACGCAGCAAATCTAAAAATTTAAGAGCTTTACATACGAATTGCATTGTTCAAAGACATAAAATCATACCAATATATTTTTCTTAAAGCGCCCTGTTTTATCTACTCTTATAATGTTACAAACACAATACACATTGTTTCTTATTCATAGCACAATAGTCTAAAAATAATGATTAGGCAAAAGTACATCTTTAAAGCTTCAAAAACTTAAATACAAGCTCAAGAAAATGTTAGTATTAATTACGTCATACAAAAAAATATCCATGTGCTTATGCGATAAGACATAATCAGAATAGTAGGCCAAATAAAAAATAAAATATCGTCAGAAAGCTGCCCTTAAAAGATCTAAACAGCATGTAAGAAAACATTTTTCGTATCCAATTTCCCGTAGCATTGAACTCCTTCATTGTAGAGGAAGGGAGTTCTGTATGTATAGTTAGAGTGGTGTGGCATTCTATTCTCTTTGCATATCCTCAAAAGGAAATGGCGTGATGCTTCATTCTGTTTGTTTAATATTTTTAAAGTTAGCCAGAGTGAGTACTGGAGGGCACATTTTATTGATTGTAACTGGAATAATTCTGTAGTACATACATGCACACTGTTAAGGCTGTAGTCTAGTAAAACGAACCCAAAATTAGGAAATCATACGATTTTGTCATTTTAAAACAAATGTTTTTTGTTTATCGCGCAATAATAAAAAAATAAAAGAACAAAAATTAGATAAAAACAATATTTTTTAAAGGTATTTCTGTTAAAAATATACTTACAGGTTTTATGTAACTAAAATATAATTACTTTTAGACCGGCAGATTAAGCCATTTCAAATTCAGACTAAACTTAGGTATCTGGGATCTCAATAAAGACTAAGTATTAAACTAAAACTTGTTGTAATAATTTAAAGATAATAAATTAAACATGAACGTGGCCAAAGCCAAATTTTAATTTTTTGATTTTGAAAAGAAATACAAGCATTTTAAATCACATACATTTTTGTGACATTTTCCTTTATTTCTACTTAAAATTATGCCTTCGGTAATACTTTAAAAAAAATAATATTGAAATACTTTAGTTGAAACATTTTCTAATAGAATTATATTATCTTTTTTTGAAAAAAGAAGATAATTCTAGTTGTAATATTCAATTAAAAATAATATCTTATTGACTTTTTAATGACTTTCAGACCAGCCCTTACCGTAAATGATGAGTATTTCAAAATTTTAATATTTTTAAAGCATTACCGAAGACATAATTTTAAGTAGAAATAAAGGAAAATGTCACAAAAATGTATGTGATTTAAAATGCTTGTATATCTTTTCAAAATAACAAAAATTAAATTTGGCTTCAGCCACTTTCATGTTCAATTTATTATCTTTAAATTATTACAAAAAAATTTAGTTCAATACTTAGTCTTTATTGAGATCCCAGATACCTAAGTTTAGTCTAAATTTGAAATGGCGTAATCTGCCGGTCTAAAAGCAATGATATTTTAGTTACATAAAACTTTTAAGTATATTTTTTAACAGAAATACCTTTAAAAAATATTATTTTTATCTAATTTGTTTAATTTTTTTATTATTGCACGATAAAAAAAAACATAAGTTTTAAAATGGCAAAATCGTATGATTTCCTAATTTTGCGTTCGTTTTACCAGACTACAGCCTTAAGATAAGATAAGCTCTGAGAAACAGTAAGTCTAATGACTGACTAAGAACAAATAACATATCGTGTTACTCAGTTAGTTATGATAAACACATTCCATCGGTGTGCATTTATCATTACAATACCATGCAGAAGTTTTATTTATATACTATACTAGCCGTCGGCCTCGTGGTGTAGTGGTCAGTGCGTTTGCCTGCCATGCAAGAGATCTCGGCTTCGATTCCCGACATGATTGCTATGAAATATTGATTTGATAAGGTGTTTTTAAAGTTGAATATTTCATAATCCCTGGACTGGCTCCTGAAGCGTAAGACTGATCATCTTACTTTCATGTAAGGAAAATGATCAAGATATGCTGCGATTGGTGTACCAATGCATTAAGTGTGGAAAGGGAATGAGAAGAACCTTTTATCTGCGGCTTCGCTCACGTTTTATTAGGGAGAAATCAGTTGGGTAATTTGTTAGTTTAGTCGTTTAGCAATAAAAAAATTCCCGATAGAATGATTTATAAGGGTTTTCTGTCACAATTTTTTTTTGCCTAGAGTGTCTGGCCACCCTGTATATTGCATAATTATTATTCCGATATTAGCATCTGATGGTACATAGAGCATTGCACTGAAACTACAATCGGAGAAAATCAGCGAAGATAAGATGTTCAGCCTTATGGTTTATTTACAAGGTAAACTGGACAAAAACCATTATGCTGTTTCAGTAGGGGTAGCCAACAGGCGCTTGCAGTGACTTTTATCAGAAGGGATGCTGACAAAACATAATCATGTTCTTACTTTTAGTAGGTATGATCATAGATATATGTACTTGTAACATAAAATTTACACAGCAATCAGTTCGGTTGTATTTGTTTATTTACGTTATTATAAAATTTTAATTTGAATAAATCCTAAGCGGGAGATGTTAAAATAATTTGTTTTTCTGAAAAATTTTACTTAAATTTTAAGTCAAATTAAATTTAGTATTGCATATAATCACTTTCGTAAAGCGCGCTTGAGGAATTTTACAATACGCTATATAAGTTGTCCATTTCAATAATAATAATTAATAGTTGACAGTCAATACATTGACGGAGCACAGGCGCGGCGCGTCTTGAGGTGAAGCTGTAAATTTTATTTTTTTCCTTTTTCTTTTTCCACTCCTAAGTGGAGCATTTGGACATCAGTTATTATATCGTAGCCTCCAGGAGATTATATCGTTAGCCAGCAATCTCGCTTCTTCCAACGTCAATTCTGCGTACCTTAGTTCCGCCGAATAAAGCTGAAAGATCGCTATCGACAATCGCCCGTAGGTGTGAAAAGGAGATAAACTTTAAAATAAGACCCGAGACAGTCATTCTAAAATTTGGGCCAAATGTCAATAATTATGCTACTTCAAACATTATGCTAAACGTTATTAGAGTCGTTTTTTCTTTGCATTATACAAATTGGATGCTATTATCTCTCTGAGTCTCGTAGGAGAAATCTAAAACGTGAACCCAAAGCGCGTTCGCGAAAATTCTGAGAATTACTATGGGAATTAGACGCAACTCGACAAGCAGCATCCCGCGTATACAAGGAATACTATCAAGGACAAAATACCTAGATATTCAGTACGTACGTCGATATACGAAAAACGAATACGTAGCTAGTAGCTAGGTATGTATACTGAAAAGATTGTTTGAATCGCGTGCACTCGAACATTCTCAGTTTTTTTAATAAAAATTAGTATTATTTTCAAAGAATGTTGTATTTTCAGAGGATAGAACGCCGCACCACTCTCTCTTTGCATACATACCTCACTTCCTCCACATTCATACATCTTCTCATGCACATATGCTGATTAATCCAACTTTTGAAAAGTCCATCTTTAGGCACTAGTCAGATGTCATGCCGTGTCTTTCTCGGTCTTCCTTGTTTTCTGCACACATCAACATTCGCATTGCTATTTTTTTTTTATTGTTTTCTGCTGTCGCTTCGTTATACATGTCCATGTCTGTCATAGTTTTGTTGTAACTTATTTACTTACTTAATCCATGCCCGCTCCCTAGGTGGAGCATATGAAATCCACAAAATCTCTCCGCGCCTCCCTGTTTACGACCTACTCCCGTATATCCTCACAAGTCAGGTCCATCGCCAGTAGTTCAGACGTGAACAGCCATGGACGCCCAGGACCAAGAGAACCTGATGCCTTGTAAAGTAGGCAAGCAGCTCTAGGTTGCAGAGTTCTCGGGAGGAGGAGATGGATATTCCATGGTCTGGCGGTATTGACTTTCTTAATATGAAATCTACGAGGATTATGAATAGGAATGGTAATTAATAATTTTTTTAACAACTTGTCCCAGAATAATTATCACTGAGAAAGTTGGCAACTCTATTTATAAGGATCGCACTGAGATTTTAGAAAGATAAGTTTAGTATCCCGGGCCTTAAATCAAAAGAAATAAAATATATTTTCAATTTTAGAATAACGAATGTCCAACCAACGACAGGTGTCCAAAATAACTTAAATGAACTTCGGTTGTCGTTTAAACACCCTTAAAACTTATAATTTTTTTCAAAGATTACCTCCAGTAATATTGTTGTCATTTGATAATGTGATTATGTACTGATTGAACACCCGAATGTCATCGATTTTCTATAAATATTATGAACAGTACGATTATTGTGCAAAAATAACTAACCTGCCAGGCTTTCTCAGCAACGCGGAAACCCTCCGCCCGGCTAATATTATGCTCCTTGGCATATTTCTCTACAAACACCGAATATCCATTCCTTTGATATTGTTTCCGCATCTGCAAGTAATTTTGAGTATGGTAAATTAGTAACGATAACATTTTGAAAACTTATTTTCCATTTGTTCCGTGCCATATTTGAACAAAATAAAACAACCGATACAGTTAAAAACTTAATAATAATAAAAAAACGGAAAATATTAAGTACAAAAATCATTTTGTTACCTTACCTTACTTCCCGCTCTATTTTGCAAAGTGTCTGTCTGGGTTGTCTGTTAATTTGAGTGCGGCGCGCAGAACAGGCGCAAAACCCGTCTCGGAATTTCCTTTTAAAAAAAAAACCTCCACTTTCCGTACTGGCAAATCAAAGATAAACTGGGAAAAATCTTCGAACTCCGAACCGAATCCACATATCCGACAATGCACAGACTATACAGGATACAGACAATGATTGAACGAATTTTATCTATGCAATTTTTTGAAGAGGTGTTTATGGTATACCTGGTTAGAAAATGTTAGCCTTGTTCACACGAGGACAATATAATGGATATGACTATATTGTCATGTCCCGGCTCCGTGGACAGCCTCGACCGCGCAGAATATAAACGCTGGGACAATACTAAAATTCGGCCGCAGTTCACACGTCACTGCAACGAAAATGAATACACGACTGAGTTTGTTACGAGCGAGTTCGCGAAAAATATGATTTATTATATACCAAGATGTATTGAAATTGTTGGAAGATGAACAAGATAAGGTTTAACTGTAAAATAGGGATGGCTCTGCACCTGCTATCTCGGATGAGGTAGACTTCTCTGGCTGGGTCGGTGGTGATATATCTTCCAAAAGGGCAGGCGGCGTAGTCGAAAGCGGAGAGGGCGTAATTCATATAAAAACACGCTTAGTCCTGATTTATACACAATTTATTTATTAAAAAATAAACGGTTTTTATTAAACTATTTGTACAGTCCACAGACACAAAAAACATTATATTTTGCACATGTACGCAGTATCCTTGAACATCGCTCCACTGTCTGGTCTCCTCGATATCCCAAATATATGAATTGAAAGAATTAAAAAAAAAAATTGGAATTACCTAAACTATCGTCAATAATTACATTTTAATAACTATGAAAAAGCTGCAGTACATAAAAAAATCGATACCTTACAATCTAGAAGAATCATCAATGATACTGTGTCTATTGTTTCTACAAACATGCAGCCATAAAACTGAAATGACCCCATGGAAATAAGTTTAATAATAAAGTTTGCAAAAATGCTGACTCCTTTTTATAAATAAATTATCAAATATATCGTAATCAATCCTAAATATTAGTATTAATAATGATTTTAAACATAAAAATATGAAGAAACAGCAATAAAAATCGTGTAGGTGTTTTTTACGGGCATATAATTAGGTTTTATGTTGCTCCTGTATAATTTGGTTTACCTACTGGAGTTATCTTGTTTGCGGATTAAGCGATCGAAAAGAAAGTTATAGACTCATTTGCTCAACCTAATAATTATAATGATGAATTTCCACGCAATCCGCCGTTTTTTCGTAGAGTGAAATTAAAAAAAAATGTTTTATTTCTATTGATTTCAAAATTTCACCAATAAAATTTACCATAATGAGGAACTTCAGTCCTACGGGAAATTGAATACAATTGATTTTTTTTTGCATTAAATTGTACGGTAAAATTTCTTAAAAATGTACGAAAAAATAATAATATAAAAACGCACTACTTTGAATGACGTCACTGGTTAATATAAATCATCTAATGATATGAGAGCTTTAAAGGATATCCGGTTTGGTCACCGTAAATGAACCAATCGGAAGAACTGTCATAGAACAACCTCTGACGGCACACGTCACACGCGGAGTTATTTCAGAAATATAAAACTTTAAAAAATCATAGCGCTGATAATACAATATATAAAAATAAAAAATTTAAAATTTTAGCTTAGTTGATTATTCTATTAACAAATAAAAAAAGAAAAAAAAGACACTGAACTTCCTCATTTTCTTGTGTGCGACGGCAATTTCGCAAGTCGAATTGACGTTTTCGCATCATGGTAACATAATTTGTTTTCAGTTCGCTAAATTAAATTAAATTTTTAAAGCATTTTAATAATGACCACCTTTTCTTATTGTATGCGCAGTTAAAAAGAAAAAAAAACTAAAATTGTTACCGTATAATAAAAACGTACATGTTACAATAATATGGGAAAAGATTTGGCTTGTCGCAGAATAGATTAGCGGCTACTCAGTTATAGATGTCAGTAAGAAAGCTGTGTCACGATGGCTGTGTCATGACGTTGTGAATTTTTAACTTATTTCCTATTCAGTTATAGATGTCAGTAATGTCAATTTGCGATTAATTTTCATTTGATTCTATCCAATGTTTAACTTTTCCATATTTCAACTAATGTATATATTATATTATGTAGGTCCAGTTCAAAGAACGTAATTTTGTTATTGTTGCAAAATCGTATTATAATAAATTTATTTAAAAGCATTTGTAAATAGCAAATTTGTCGCTAGAGCGCAGCGCTGAAGCATGTTCACCGTCTATACCTACTCAGATGTTTGAATCATATTTACAGTATATACTAGAGCCGAGCCCCCAACTGCCACAGTTTGTTTTCAGCTCTGATCCGGTCGGTCGTGTCGTGTCAAAAACAAACAATATAAACGACGTTGATCTACCTTCGCCGTAGTTTTCACCACAAGTCGTCGCTTTTAATTGGAAAATCTCCGCTTCATCAAAAACGGAGTCCCTTTCGAGTCCCGCTTCACTTTTATCGAGCGCACTGCATCCAACGAGCGGGTCGATACCGGCCAAGCATCGCTGTCTCCCACAGTACTATATCCTGAGGAACTTCTCGCCATGGCTTTCATGATGCCCGTGATGAAGAACGACTGGGACATCTACAAGAGCAACCGGTCGAGGAAAAGTTCGGAGACCTCGCAGTCTTCCCGCTCCCGGAAGGTGTCGGAGAGTCGTTCGGAGAACGGGGTTTGCTCTCCGGGGGGCTCGCTAGGGTCGCCCGCGCACCGCAGCGTGCCCGCCATGATGGGCGCCCGGCCCGCCGCGCGCGCCCCGCGGCCCGCGCGCTCGCTGTCGTGCTCGCCGCCGGCGCCCCCCGCCGACAAGTTCAGCACGCGCCTCATGGACAAGCTGCGGAGGACGCTGCAGCGCAAGGAGCGCAGCCCCGACGAGGAGCGCTCCTCGTGAGACGAGCCCCCGGCGGGGGCCGACCGGCGCACTCCCTCGCCGTGATAGTGCTACTCTTGCCCCTCATGTTCCGTTTGGATACGGGGTAGTGCCGTCGAACATCCGCAATATTCATTCGTTTATTTGGTGTTGTCGCCTTGCTAGTTTTCTCGCTTTTTAATTGCTGAAAAATTAGTCTCAGTTCTGTTATTCCGCATCATATGACGCTGTTATCAATATTATACCACCGACGCAGTTCCTATTTTACTTAGAAATCGGAAACCTTCATTGTATCAGTAAAAAAAGTAAATAAACAATATGGCGACCTCTACATATCAATATAAACATGTACCTAGTACATACCTCGCACGAGACGCGTACATTACGATAAATTATTTGTGAATGGCAATCTGGTGATGAGAATGATTTGTAACCGGTGGATGTGCTTAAAAGAGTATTATTAGTTAATTAGAATATCGTAAAGTTAACCATTCCTCAATAGTGGGTCAGAATGCGAATGACCCCAGTGAAGTAAAACTAACATACTACTCTACTTTGGCAAATAATATACTGTCATTCTCGAAGGAAGATTTAACGCTCTTCAGAACATTCTGGAGTTTACCCTTCGAATACTAAATTATACAATAATAACCCTCCTTCGTTATCTTTATCAGAGGAGTGAGGGTTACTAGTTACTAGATAGTTTCATGTTGTATAATTATAAAGCACGTAGGTATCACGTGCCAAACGTGCCATTTGACTCAGATCGACTTGTATTTCATTTTGCCTTGGAGGTACCATTTATCGATGGAACTATAAGACTGCGATTAGTTCTAGCTATAGAGTATTTATAACATTATATAGTTTATATTCATTAATATACAGTGGGAGTGTTTCATTGGCTGGATGCAGAACTATTTTAAGTCGCAGTTTAAAAAAAAAACAGTTTTTGATGTATTTACTACGATTTACACCGTGCAGATGTTTTTACAAGTGTATTCACAATTTTTTTATCTATGATTCTTATTTCTGCATTAAGTAAAAAATATATTTAATTTGCAAGTATTTAACTTGCTCTCCTAAAAAATTGAGTAAAATTCTGTTAACATATTTATACATCCAGCCAGTAATTTACCAACATGAACATATTAAAATTGTTCATGTAGAAGGTAAACCATTGCTCACGACAGCTCTCGTAATACCTACTTGTTCGGTTGGATACTCGACACCAAAATATTATGTTATTGAAAATTAAGTTTAAATGATAGTTTATTATATGTTATGTTAGAATTGAAAGTATATGAATGTTCATATAAAATTGCCTGTGAAATCGCGGATTTGTACAGATTAATCTGGATGGTGTAGGTATGATCTTTGATCTAATTATTAAATCTACCAGAAATCAGTACCGCATAATTCTGGAATTGTTAACAACGCATTTTATATTGATTTTTTAAATATAATTATGGCATGTATGTATCATTACAATATCTTTATTTAATAAAAAATCGTTTTTAAACATATCTGTTTTGTTTTAGTTATGTATTTTGTAACCCCTCCCAAATCATGATGTTATATTCGAACGAGTGCGTGAACTATAGTCCTTAAAATATAGCTTGATTAGAATGACATTTGTCAGAAAAAGTGACGACATAACTTTGTAGTAACGTCTAAGGAGTGATTTATATTGACACGAAAAATCATTCGTGTGTGGTGTGTTAATGAATTTTTTTAAACACATAAATAATATATACCTATCAAATCAGCTTTAAAGCTATAAAAATTCAAATAAACCTAATTATTAACGACGTTCTTACAAGGTTACATCATTTTGCAAAAAACGTTAGAGATAGACAAACTGATCAATGTAAATTGATCGAATAAAAAAATAGTTCATTTGATGTTGTTCATGAAAAAAGTAAAAATGTCTAATTTTTTGGTGAATAATTGTGTTGAACACACTATAATAGGCTTGTTTTCAATCAATTTTCAAATCAATTTTCGGAAACAGAGTTTCATGATTGCACGAAAACACTGATAAAATCGATTTGATCAGTGATCAGTAATTTCCCATCACTAATGATATTAGTTTGGCAGCTGTCATTCTAATCAAGCTATATTTTAAGGACTATAGTATATACATATAACAAACAGTAAAAAATCTCTAGAAGTAACAAAAAAATGTTCATTCAAATTGGCTCATTATCGTAGGTCTCCTTTTAATTACCTTAAGACTTATTAATTAATTTTATGGATTATCTATCTGAATCTGCTGCGAGATATTGCATAGATTTATATAATATAAAGGGTGTTGTCCAGATGTTTTTTGAAATACATGTATGTTTATATAATAATATTTAATTTTGTTATTATTACATGCTTCCACTTTCCATTATGTCGTATCCCAACTCAGCACAGGGCCCTTGGCCTCATAGAGTTTGAGATCTGTTATTATTTTATTTTTCGTAAAAAGTATGTATGTATTTGTATGAATAAATAAATAAATAAATCTCACCTCTTCCAGTTATCTGATTTAAATAATATACTACAACAATAATAATTTGACCATGATTTATTTATAAAATTTAATATTGTATTCCCAGTAGTTATGAACAAGAAATTAATTAAGATAAACTTACGTAGGTACATTTAAAAAAAATAACGAGCAAAATCATTAATTCACTCCCTTGGGGTAGTAAAATAAGTACACGAATCAAATTATTTCTTCTTAATTTCCTAAACTATTATTTGATACTATTCTCCCCCGAGACAGTCCATGATCGATTGTAAAAAAAAGTAATTGATGTTTACAATATTTTTTGGTTTCAAAATGGAGATTTATATTGTAATATTACTCAGTTTCTTATCAATACATAACACGATGACACCATATTTATTACTTAATCACAATAGAATACACACCTACCTTCTAACATTACACACATCCTCACACATCCATCCGTCATTCTCGTGTCAAATTCTCAAAAATAACATAAAGACTGATATAAAATTTACCCACAACAAAGTGGTACGAGTAAATTTAGATACGCTGGAAAAATGACGCGTCAAAAACGATCTGGGTAGGACCTACTTCCAATTTGAATCTAAATGTAAACCCGCACTGTCCATTCAAATCTTCAATAGCCTTTATTTTTTATGTGCACGTGTGTACAACAGGAAATTAAAAAAGAGCTAAGTAATGCAAACAAACAGTGTATGTTTACTGTTTACTTGATTCACCGACAGGCACAATATTAAACATTATTTTGGACAACATGGGTATAATATGGGTAATATTTTAAGTACGTCTACCTAAATACTTGTAAATAAATACTGCATTTATACCTCTAGGGATTTTATTAAAATTTTCATATATTTACACAGGGATGGAAGACCTCTTTGCTATTGTTGATAAAAACAACTGGTCCACAAAAAAATATATGAGTATTTAAGAATATTCACAAAAATCTCCTATACATCATGGAAGGTTTTGGCTCTTTTACTTCATAAAAATCAACCGATAAAATAATTGAAATACGAATATTCAAACGTAGACGGATTGCTATATTTTTTTTGCAATGGCATTTGCGCACCAAATATAGCGTAGCGAATCTCATTCATTCGTTACACGAAGATGATCGTTTTACGCTTCAGAAGTGCTATGCTGAATCTTCTCGCGAGGGTAGAAAGTGGTTAATTTGTAAGTTTTTTTTGCATGCGGCCACACTTTGCTTCATATAAGGCCACATCAAATGTCAAATAATGTAAAATAAACCGTTTTATAATTGACATTTCATAGTTCGACATTATAAAACTTTTTAAAAAACGAAAAAAAAACGAATACCATTTTGTCATTTCAACCCAAAAAGTGTTTTGGGTACCTAATGCAATTATGTTCCAAATGAAAATCATATTTATTTGACGTTTAATCATCCGTGTATATATGAAGCAAAGTGTAGTCGCATAGGTACTAAAAAATCGTCTAATTTTCTTTCTTCTCTACCCTCGTGAGAAGATTCAGAATAGGACGCCAGTCCAGGGACCATTAAATATTGCAATCGAAAACCAGAACAGTTGTAATACTTATTGCATTATTTTTTTCTTTAATCGACAAAACATATGTCACAAAGTAGTTAATAACTTTGTAACAAGTGGTGTTAATTTCATGATCATAGAATTAATCTTTTGGCGACATGTATGAGGGGCGTGGGTAGAGTAAAGTAATCTTTCAAAATAATGACGACAATAATCTATATTGAACGTAGTTATGCAAAAATGGAAATGGCAGATTGAACAAACACCTTGCTAGAATGAACCTTTCCGAAACTTCTAGATGAAGGTTCTGCAGTGTAGATGAGGAAACACCTATACACATTCTCGGGGGACCACTGGTTAAACCTGAGGATGTTAAAGGGCTCGCCCCCTACCTAATAGCCCGATACTTTACGGATCTGGGCTTGGAGGGGGAGATTTAGCAAAATGTAAACTCTCGCCTTCCACACAGTAGCAAGGCTCTTTATAAACCTGGACTTGGAGGGCGAGAACTATTCACGGGGACTCATCATAATAGATCTTCACAGGTCGCAGTGACGTCAGGAGCTCGCGTAGCACTGACCCCCACCACTAAGAATAAGAATAAGTTATGCAGAAAGCAGTTCATAATTTTGAAAAAATGAGGTGTTATCGGGTGCAGTAAGGTCAATTCCATGTTCTGTTAAAAAACGCCAGGTTGCTTTCATACAAAAAACTGTAAATCGCCTTCTGAAAATAGTACTGATCATAAAAAAGGCATTTCTTCATTTGCAGAAAACACCCACAGCATTAGAAAAAACTTATGGAATAAATGCTGATGGGAAAATTGATGCCTCCATAAATCTGCGTGCGTACCTACTCTGACATGAAATACATAATGGTTTTACATGTACAAATATTTAATAACATTTAGTAAAATGTTTGACCACAAAGTTACTACTTTAAATATTAATAATAGGAAATACATAAAATCAAAATATTGAAACAGCCTGAAGGACTCTACGCTAGAAAATATAATTAGACTTGCCACAACAAATGTTGATTGTTGTTCAACAACTGCGGCCACAATGCTCTCATTAAACCTGGAGGTCGGTTGCTTCAACGAATTCGCTGTATTAAGCATAAAAATGTACCTCCCATCACTCAAAATAATG
Organism: Micrasema longulum; assembly: GCF_059751315.1. NCBI lineage: Eukaryota > Metazoa > Arthropoda > Insecta > Trichoptera > Brachycentridae > Micrasema > Micrasema longulum. The sequence continues at coordinate 161,536 of NW_028278455.1, forward strand.
AGCCAGCACTTCCCGCAAGACCTGCAGTAATAATCCTTCCAGAAGACAAGTCAACATTGTCGGAACACGCGTTCAAGAAAATCAAGAGTGTTGTAAATCCGACCAAAGTTGGAATTACTGACTCACTTTGACCATATCGAGTCTGTCCATCACCGTTTTCTAAGAAAAGTGGCATGGTTGCTCGGATTACAAAGGGATCATTATTCCTATTTTGAAATAGAGCAATATCTTTATCTGTCTTCATTGGAAAAACGTAGAACTGAGATGGACCTTATGTGCATTTTCAAAATACTTAATGCCATAAGTGATGTCCCATCTCTGTTGAAATCATTTTCTTTTCATGTTCCCAAACATGTCACCAGAAGTCAACATTTGCTATTAATTAAATCTTCTAAGAGCAACTGTTTTTATGCCGCAATGTCCAGAATGTGTAGATAAGTCAATTCATCACACGCCTTGGAATTCTTTGGGATAGATCTTTCGGCTTTTCACAGATCTCTTCGCGACTAAAACAGTGTGGGATAAAGTTGGGTTGGCATGGTTTAGCTCGAAGTCTTATGTATTTCGTTTTCATGAATAACATAAAAATACAATATGTATACCAATTATTGTATTGCCCTTGTTTGTCTTTGCTGCATAGTTTTATGTTATTTTTGTTCAGTTTCTTGTATTTACGTTTCTTCATGTAACTGTTATAATTGGCTTAGGCCGTATACGAGTATATAATAAATAAATAACTTATAAGTACGCATAGGTACATAATCTTTGCTTTTTAAATGTAATTAATCAATGATAAATAATTTTTTTTGCAAAAAAAATACTTATAATATTCTTTTCTTATTCTCCATCTTCTCTTAATGCCCTCACAGGTATCCCCAACGTTGGCAATCACTCTGGCGAAAGTCTATCTGTCTTGTGCTGCCCGTAAAATCTGCTCCACAGTTCTGAGGTCAGTCCAGTCTCGTATATTTCGCAGGTAGGACATCTGTCTTCTTCCAGACCCTCGGTGACCCTCAATCTTGCCCTTCAAAATTGAATGAAGCAAGTGGTACTTTTCTCCACGCATTATATGGCCCAGTTCGTTCTAGCTCGACTTAAGACTTCTCAGTTCATTATCAGGTTTGTCCAGGATATCTTAAGTATTCTGCGATTCAACCACATCTCAAAAACCTCCAGCCTGTTCATAGTGTTCATCTTCAGAGTCCAAGTCTTACAGCCATAACACACATAACACTTTACCAATCTTTGTCTTATGTTCAAGTTTAGATTATCATTGCAGAAGAGGGATTTCAGCTATTTTTATTATTGTTTTTTTATTCCTAGTTTTGTGTTATCTTTTTCGTATTAATAAAACAACTGTTAAGACATTAACCGACTTTTCATTTACCTATCCTTTTTGCCCCCCGAATCGAAAAAACCCGAAAAAAATGGCCCGCGGCCTTAAAGAAGTTGGACAGCGCTGCTTTTAGGTATGTAAATATTCTATACTACATTTGTCTCAAAGCATATTTTTTAATAATTAAGAAAAATATTCTCCCGTAAAATACTGTTTTTGTCGGTTAAGATTTTTTCACCACCATGCATGGCTCGATATGCTGGTAAACAGATGACCATTTAATTATGTATGAACTACGATTTATTTATATCGCAAAGAAGAGAATATGCGCACTGGACAAAGATATATATTTGGCAGCCATTTTTCTATTTTGATACGACTAATAAACTCATTTGAACGTAGTTTTGCAGAAGGCAGCCAGTCCACAATTTTGAAAAAAAGGTATATTGGTGTTAGTTATCAGGTTCAGGAAGGGCAATTTTGTGTTCTGCTAAAAACAGCCAGGCCGTTTTCGTACGGAAAACTGGCAATCACATTCTGAAAATGTCCCCTCATACATTCAGAGGTTGTATGAGACATTAGATCTGGCTGTTTTCTGCAAAACAAGTCTCAGGTTATGTAGTTAGCCAGACTTCAAAAATCATTCAAACTGGTCAAATACAAAATTAAATTCTTTTTTCTGTCACAAAAAAAAAAACGAATGCATGCATTATTTATCATTTCTCAAAGTAAAAAACATTCTAACTGTTGCGTAGATTCTATTATGTTACATATTGTAATAAATAAAAGAACTGTATTTTTAGATATACGAGTATTATCTTTATATCCTTTTTGATTTCCTATGAACTACTTTAATTGTTTTGTATTTTTTATATCTATTTCATTATAATCTATTTTATTTGACACTTTATATACATATACAATAAATATACATATAAGGGCGGGCATATTGCCTTAAGGCAATTTCTTCCTACCTACCCAAACCGTTCAGTTTAAAAAAATTATAAATACATGGACATATTGAATCTTACAATTTTATACAAAAATTAAAAGCAAAGATTAACAAAAATAAATATAAATATTAAAAAAACTAACACTATAATATGAAGAGAGGAGAGGGGATGGGAAGGAAAGAAGAAGGATAAAGGAACAATTTAAATATTTAGATAGTGACATTTCAATCTTGACTTAAATGTTAATAAAGAGGGGGCGGGGCGTCTCTATGCTTTATCTTGTTTTTTTCTGATTATTTATACTCTGTAGGTGCTGAATTAATTTCTCGAATGATTTATTCATTCTTTTCACAAAAATCTAATTATCTCTGTTTCACTTTTCTATAGCTGGCTGCTTTCTGCATAACTACGTTAATTTGATCCCAGAGTCAAGATTCACGATTCGTCACTGATGCGTTTTGCCTATGTTTGAATATTCATATTTGTACAATAGAGTCCTTTCACTGTTTAAAAAATATGTAAAAAAAATAATAGTCCGCCTCGTAGTGTAATGGTTAGCGTATTTGCCTGCCATGCAAGAGGTATCGAGTTCGATTCCCAACATGGTTGACTTGAAAAATTTATTTAAAAGCTTGTTTTTATACCAAAATATTATATAGTTCCTGGACTGGTACCAATGCAGTGCCCTATGCACCATTATGTGGGGAAAGGGAATGAAAATGAACAAAAAAATATTATTGTAACGGTAATATTTTTTTTCCATTCGAGGTCAGATGAATTAATCCAATACCTAGTTTATAATACAGATATTTTAAATTACCTGAAAACGAGACTATTCTGTCTTTTGCTTGTGGTAACACGATGTTACATCACCGCGAGTAAAGGAATTTTGTAGCACAGTATTTTAAGAGTTGAGAATAAATTTCGATATAATTTTCGTAATATTTTTTTGCACTACAACAGGCCAGGAAACCCAATAAAAGTGGATAATTACAGCACATAATACCCAGGCTTTAGAAAAATCACATTTAATTTTTGTGTTCTTACCGGGAATCGAACCCGGAACCTTCCGTGCGTGAGTCAAGCGTCTTGACCACTACACCACGGCACCGGCGGCCGCCTAATAATGTTTTTACTTTAATTTTGACCATGTGTTTACATACAAGAAGACGTCATGAAGTAAATTTTAAGTATCATGTGGTTGTTTGGTTGTTTATATTATTTAATACAAATCGAATAACAATGTTTGAGTATGTCCAAATGCTTGCAGACTGGCTGGATTTCCTTCCTAGGGAGCTGTTCATATTCAAAATTATTGCAACAGAGAGAGAAAACATTATTGAGAAGGCAATATGGAAGTCAAGGCATTTACAGGGCTTATGACCTGTCATTGGCTGGTTTAAGTGGCCAGTTTACACACTGAGTAACATTTACCATTCTGTCCATGTTTAAACATCCACATTTCCTCAACTCTTCCATCTGTTGACTTTTGTGAAGTAAAGGAGCCGAAACCTTTATTATGTGGGTGAGATTCATCCGGCTAAACCAAATCACCTACTAAGCAACGCCTGAAAACAACTTTCCAATTTGTATACTTCTTCTTTTATCAGGTAGTTAATTCAACAATGTTTGAGTATGTCCAAATGCTTGTAGACTGGCTGGATTTCCTGTTCATATTTACAGGTCATAAGCCCTGTAAATGCCTAGACTTCCATATTCCCTTCTCAATAATGTTTTCCCCCCTTGTTGCAATAAGTTCGAATATAATAAGTTTAGTATTTCTCTTCTTACGCGATTTTTGACTTACGAGATTTTTTTGGAACGAATAAACCGCGTAAGTCGAGGACCCACTGTGTTCGATTTTAATCCCGAAAATTGTGAATGAAATCTCGTTTTTGATTTTGAAAAATTAAAATATTTTATGGTCCCTGGACTGAAGCCTAAAGCCGATCATCTCACCTTCATGTAAAACATGATCGAGATACTAATTGATGTACTTACCGAACCAGTGTCCTTTGTACCATCGGATGAGAACCAATTATATAACACATTCAAATCGAAAGGTTCTGATCGATTAAGTAGGTGATGAAGCTTTGCCATTTTCTTCTCCATTTTGTTGTGCAAGGCGCAGTGCCAGTTGGCATATATCCAGCGCCATTTTCGAATGCACACAAAGTTAGAAATTCGCGCGCTTTTACCCGTGTAACTACTGATCAATTATTTATGAACCGTATTTTGAGTAGGTAAGTACAAATATTTATAAACAAGTATTGCATTTCACCCCCGAGGGTTTTCGTCAAGATTAAAAAGGATGAAAGGTTTAAGAAAAAAATGTGTTTAAACATTACACATTGGTAAAATGATCTCTTAAACCATCTCTCATGACTCACGAGAGACATGTGAATGTCTAGACTTTATTTTTTCCTTGTATGAGTTTTCTTTTATGTTCTTCATCTCTCTTGAAATATCTATTAATCTTAATAAACTCCCTGGGTCGCGACTATAAACGCTATCGTCATCAGTACATATCGAGACGGTATAAAGTAAAAATCGACATTTATGTACGAAAATGTATACATCGGTAACCGTTATATATATAAATAATACAACAAAAGAATTTGTGCATCTGGAAAGCATGTTTTCAAGAGACGGACGAGTAGAAAAAGATGTTGAAAGAATAGTGAATGCGGGCAACAAAATGAACGGCGCACTAATCACAGTAATTGCTAATAAAAATATGTCAATCGAAGCTAAACTGGCAGTGCACAACGGAGTTTTAGTCCTAACATTTATGTATGGAAGTGTAACATGGAACTAGCAGAGAAAGGATAAAAGCAGTGTGAATGCGGTCGAAATGCGATCTCTTTGACAAATGTGTGGGGTGTTAATATATGACAGGGTTACGACTGATGAAATGTGTAAATTTGAGTCAAGTATAATTGATACGATTAAGGAAGGGTCTCCGAGATAGTTTGGTCATGTAGAATGAATGGATGACGAAATAATGGTAAAACAGGTATAAAGGGCGAGAACGAACGGTAAAGTGGAACGAGGACAACCAAGGAAGACGTGGCATGATCAAATAAACCAAAATATTAAGTCTGGTCATGTCAAAAGCAGACAGAACCCAAGGGTATGAATTTTAAAAAAATATGAATGTGGAATAACCTGGGAATGTATGTCAGGATAGACATGTGTGGCGGTCCATTCTCTCTGCCTACATCCACGGAGAAATGGCGTGATGGAAGTAGTAGTAAACAATAATAAAACAAGTCACGCCAAGTGTCTTTATTATGTGACTTGCATGTAAAATAGTATCTTATTATGGTATTACGTCTCAGCGAAAATGCATTAAGACAACAATGCTCTATTATTTATAAAAAATATAAATCAAAAGCACTTTATTTTTTATAAAATCTTTTTTTATTGTAGTTGATAGATCAATGCAGCATTTCTTATAATTGGCTTTATATCGTTTAGTTATAAAATTAATTGTTAATGCTAACAAACTTTTAACCTCAAATATTTCCAAACTAGTAATTTTGACTTAATGCTTTTTCGCAAAATGCCTGCGACCTTATCAAGTATTGTTCTTTTTTTACACGGTACAGTGTGGAACATACTCTCCGTGTAAAAAGAGGAATTCCATTTTCAAAGAGATTCTTCATTTGCGTTGAGACATCTGCCAACCTTAATTATTTTGAAGCTCCCGCATCGGAAAACATGTTTTTCAAGAATGTTTTTGTGAAATGAATTTTGATTCGTTAGAAAAACGTGCATTGACGTAGGTTCGAGTAATACGGATTATGGATTATGGATAACATTACTTTGTTTATAAGTACTACGTACCAAACAAGATAAAAATAACGGTAATAACTTTTCCCACATTTTGGCATCATTTCAAGTTATTTTTTTCTGCTTTCTTATGTTGATCATTGTGTTGGGGAATTAAATAACCCACAAATTCAATTGACAAACATCTCACGGAAAATAGAGAAATTATTTGAGAAGTAAATGTGAAATTATAGGCAACATTCATTACTATCTGATTTTTTCCTACACCCGCTCGTAAGTGGAACATGTGGACATCACCAGACGCCTCCAGGAGACCAATCGCCAGCTAGCCCTTTCACCTCCTCCCACGTTAATCCCGCGTCCCTTGGTTCCGCCGAATAAAGCCGAAAGATCGTCATCGACGGTCTTCCAGGACGGCGACGGCCCGCAGGCGTAAGAAGAGGCAACTTGAGGTTAGGTTCGCCTGAGGCATGCGCAGCACGTGTCCAAGGCAGGTCCACCGCCGCATCCTCAAGACGCTCGTTATAGGAGACTGCTGCGTCCGTTCTCGAACTTCAATGTTAGTTATGGAATCGAATCACCTTATACCTAATATTTTCCTCAAGCACATACTCTCAAATTCATAACTCTATATAGTAGTATATAAAATGTATTCATAGTCGATACTATAGACTCTATACAATGAATACAAAAATGTTTAACTTCTGGTTTTCAATAAATAATAAAACCCAGCAAAATATTAAAACACGATATGCAACGAGCATTAATTTTAGGGTCAGTAACTTAACAGAACTGTCTTTTTTCAGAGGCATTTCACGGTATTAGGCCCCAAGTTTTTTTTAACATTTTGGACCCGACATGAAGACGTCTGCCTGCAGCAATGCATATAAGAAAAAGGTAAGCAGGTGGGTGTGGACCTTTTTATATCCTGTGAATTGTTACTCTGACAAAAAAAATGCGTTTATTTCGATGGAAAAGTGGAAAAAAATGTGGAAAAAATGTTCACACTTCAGGGCTTCACTTGCTAACATTGTGGAATTTTGGTTGAATAATCTCTTTTACGTATTTCGTCTATGACGTCACGGTCTTGATTTGAAGAGATTGACAACCTTTTTAGAAAATAAAATGAATTGGCCACTCTAATCGGGGGACCGTAAAGAAATTGTCTATTCTATGACCTGCCATTCAAGTACAGTTTGTGTCCAGTCTCAGTAAAGTTAACACCGTGAGTTTTTTTAAAACGTTATTTGGCAACATTTACGAGTAAGAAAATCTGTATTATTGTTAAGGGTAAAATATCTTAACTAGAAATTGACGTAGGACGCATCAGGCATTGTAGGTATGTTTCTTTTATTTTAACCAGGAATTAAAAGCCGGCAAGTCCAATAACGCCATTAAATTAGTTTATAGTCAGCGCGTAGATGTCAATTTTAGTTTCAAAGGTTCAAATCGGGCAATAGAAATCTAAAAGATGCACCTAAACTTGGACGGCTTACAAAATTTGGTTATGTCATATTAAAATCTCTGGTCGAGTCAGATCTTCGACTTGCCATTGAAAAACGTTCCCGGACTCAAATCCTCATGGTCGATTGTGCAGTTACTTTATAACGCATCGACAAAACGAATAAAATGGAAATTTTGAGAAAATGGCCGATTTCTTTATGGTCCCCCCAATACGAGGGCTGCACGATAATTTTCTCGATTGACATATAAATGGGTTGATAAGTCCGCAATTTTTTTTTCAGCTGGAAGAACTTTATGAACACATGCGAAATGTCATTAAGTTGTGTTAATTCATTTGTATTTATTACATGGAAAAAATCAAATATCACGCAGTGATTGAATTCTCATTTTTGGAAGGTGTAAATACAAAACAAATTCATGACGATTATTAGAAGTGTAAAAGAACTCTTAACCATCACTTGTATATAACTAGGTTGCTGAATTTCAACGTAGTCAAACAAGCCTTGAAGATGATCCACACACTGGACGTCCAAAAACTTTCGCGACACCAGAAATCATTTTTCGAACAATTTCTGTTGTTAAATGATCGACGGTTAAATGAGCGTGAAATAGCTGAGATTCTAGGCATCTCAAAATACTGGGTGAGTTATATTTTACATGAAGAATTAAAGATAAAAAAGCTTTGTGCAAGGTGGGTGCCGCATTTGCTATCTTTTGATAAAAGACGCATTCTAGTGGCTGTTTCTCAAGCTAGTTAGGACCGCGTTAAACGAAATAAATATAATTTAAAACGTCGTTTTTTGACTGTTGACGAAATTTGGGTCCACTATTAGACACCAGAATGGAAAGAACAGTCAAAACAATGGATTGAAAACGATGGAAGTGCACCAAAGACGGCATAGATTGATCCATGTGCAGGAAAGGTAATGACAACAGTTTTTGGGATTACAAAATAATTTTGTTGATCGACTATCTTCAGAAAGATAAAACAATAAATTGAAAATATTATACAAGTCTTTTGGATAAACTGGATAAAAAAAACTCTAGAACTTAGACCAGGGTTAGCGAAGAAAGAACGTATACCAGGATTAAATTTGTGGAAAAGAAATGTAATATTCTGCATATTAAAAAGAGAATTCTTTTAAATACTCTCTGGCCTTTATTTACAATTCGAAAAACGGATCGCTTCTTGAGTACATTTCAGAAAGTTATTAATGTTATAAGGATTTCCGCAAGTATGAAACGAGAAGGGGAGATAATTTTAAGGTTTCTTAGGTGACACAGATTAAAACTCAAAACAACCTTTACGATAAAGGGTTAAAAATGTTTAATGAGTTGCCTGAAAGTCTCAGGGAAACTAAAAGCGTCTCCACTTTTCGAGCAAAATGCTTTTTGAATATTAGGGATAAGGATAAATCATTAGCATATTTAATGGAGTCGAGTACCAACGGTTATGGACCAGTGGAATAAGTATCGAGCGAAGGGTCGTAGCGCGAGACTAGGGGGATGTTGTATGCTCCCACTTTCTCCCTAAACCTCGACCTAGTAAGTACCTCCAGACTCCAGACGGAAGGGAGGGGAATCACCTTGGCACAAATGTAGCGGATCGAACAAACCAAATGTTTCTATTAATAATTCTACACCCTTATCTGTTTTTAGAGTAGTAAAAGTTGGGCAAAATCTCGCGTGATATTTTTCTTGAAAATTGTGAAAAAGTGTGTGCTAAAAATGAATGGATATACTTTTAATATATTTTACATTATATTACATCACCCACCCAGATCCGTTATAGAGATCTTGGGGTCTTTTATCAGATATGCACATTAAAAAAACATTTTTTTAGCTTTAATGAGCGGTTAATTACTTTTTTTTTTTTTTTAATTAATATTCTTTGTTTACCTAGGGCATTCAATATACATTGCAACAATACCGACAAATCAATGGTAAATTTTTGAGAAACCTTGCCGTACAAATAAATGCTTTAGATTATGCCGCGTGTAGGGAAACATTTTTAATATCTGATTTCCCGTTGTAACTCCCTGATTTTCGTTATTTTATTCCACAAGTTTTAGAACAAACTTCCGAGTACATTATTACTGTAAAATTATTGTTGTTTAATTATTACTGTATATAAATAAGTTGATATTATTAATATGTTCATAAATAAGTTGCACATGATGTACACACACATGATATGTAGATGGACAAATTTAAATACTGCTTGGAATTGAGGTCAACTAAACTTAGAAGGTGTGAATGCACTTGTAGATTTCGATTTGCATTCAAAGTTTTACCATATTATTTAACGCCTAGCGAAGAACTCGTTCGCAATAAAAACGGGATTCTTCTGTATTAGTATAATATTTAAATAATTAATCAAATTGCTTTAAGTACGATTATTATAGCTGTTCTATGATAGACGGGAACTTAACCTTAGGTGAGAACACATACACATAAATAAATGCACAAGTCTTGCTTATGCTTTTTTATTTATTTAAATGTTTTTTTAACCTGTGGTGGGCGCTCATTCGTTCCCTGGCGGTATGAATTTGTCCTGGTGCAAAATAACTCATATATATGTGTATTTATATTTTTAAAATTTTACAATACGCCTAAGGGCACATTTAGAAAAAATAATACAGGTAAGTACAAACATAGTAACACTTTACAAAATAAACAACACAATTAAAAAAATATTTTTTAAGGCTTGTAGAAACCAAAAAAGCATACTGCAATGCAAAATCAAAAGTAAAACTTTGCGTAATAAAAAAAGAGAAAAATATGGATATAATGAAACATTGATAGTTAAGTATAAAAATATGTATAATATATCTTATATGAGAATGAATTTGATGTACCTAATCACTGTTGGTACATATTTGGATGTTTTAGAGTAGTTTTGACCATGAAGCAATTAATAAAAAAAAACTTCTGGTGTTCAGTTTTGCGTAAATCTGTCACACGTTTGGTTGTAAAAATTACCACTCCTTTACAAACTTCAAAATGTATTATAATTATGATAGCAAATAACTTTTTTAAAAGTATTTTTGTTGTTTGATTATAATGCTGGTTTTCAATATTTTTTTGTAAATTCCCTTACCGTACAAATTTGTACCACTGTTTTTTTTATAAATGGATTTAAAAAAAATCGAGAAAAGTTCATGATTGTTTTCAAGCTAAAAATAATATGATTAAAAAAGACAAAGTTAAAATCTGTACTAAATCTAAATTCAAAGATCAAAGGGTAAACTATGAAAATCAAAAACATTATTTAAAAACTTATTTATTGCCATCTATAGTCCTTGAATTATGTAACATGATTGTAACATGATTAATAACATGAAACCAAAATGTAAGATGATTAGAATGACAGTTGTCAGAAAAAGTGACGACATTACTTTGTAGTAACGTCAAAGGAGTTATTTATATTGACACACGAAAAATCATTTGTATCTGACGTGTTAATTTATTTTTTTAATACAATTCTTGAAACATAAATCGACATTAATCAGCGTTAAAACTAAAATATACCTAATTATTAACGACGTTCTTACAAGGTTACATCATTTTGCAAAAACGTTAGAGATGGGACAAATTGATCGAATTAAAAAAAATTCATTTGATTTTGTTCATGAAAAAAGTATAAATGTCTCATTTTTTAGTGAATAATTGTGTTAAACACACTATAATAGGCTTGTTTTTGCGTTTTTATATCAATTTTCGGAAACAGAGTTTCGTGATTGCACGAAATAACTGATAAAATCGATTTGATCGGTGATCAGCAATTTCCCATCACTAATGAAATTGGTTTGGCAGCTGTCATTCTAATCAAGCTATATTTTAAGGACTATAGTCTAGGTACATTTAACAGCTATAACATTTCAATTTTAAAACAACAAAAATCCCCCACGCCGCTTTTCGTGGCTCGCTGGTGGAGATTTATATTGATACTGGCTTCTAATTATTATTACTTCCTGATTTAGATAATATTTTATCTAAATCAGGAAGTTCAGCCCTACTAGAAATTAAATGTGAAAAATGTAATAAAGACTTAAAAGTTTTTAAAGAGTGGTTGGATCAAAGTTACTTGACAATGAATTCAGAAAAAACCCACTACCTAACATTCACATTAAACAATAGAAATAGACATAACCATATAGACCTAAAATCTCACGACAAAAACTGCGGAGACCATACAAACTGTTCTTCTCAATGTGTTACCCTGACCGAAAAATCTAAGATGAAATATCTGGGAATAATAATCGACCAAAATATTAAATGGAAAGAACAAATAGATTCAATGTGCAAAAGACTAAGAAAATTATTCCACATATTTTTAAAGCTTAGAGGTATTTTATCGACGGATCAATTAAAGACAGTTTATTTTGCTCTAGTACAGTCATTCATTCAATATGCAATAGTTGGATGGGGGGGGGGCTTATAACGCTCATCTTAGACCCTTAAAAATTCTACAAAAAAAAATCATCAAAATAATACTTTATAAACCATCCTTGTTCTCAACTACCGAACTGTTCAAAGAATTTAATGTTTTAAGAGTGGAGGATATCTACGGAAAGTGCTGTATGCTCCAGGTGCATAAGGATAGCCTCCCATCGGACCGTATTACGGGAAGGTTGAGAACAGGATGCCTCGCTCTACCGAGAATCAAAACTACCACGGCCAAACATCATTATACTTACATAGGACGAAAGCTTTTCAATAATTTACCTCAAAATCTACGTCAAGAAATAAATTACGAAAAATTTAAGGATAAATTAAAGAAAAGCTTCTTGACATAACTCTTGACATCTTGACATTAACATTAACTGTATTTAAAAAAAAAGAGATGTATGTTTAATATGTGCCCGTGTTTACAAATTTTGTGTTTTTATTTAATATATTTTTTTTATATATATATATATATTTTTTTAGTGTTATATTTTCTCAATTTTTAAAATTGTTTAATTTTTTATTTATTTTATTATTTTGTTTTGCATTTTATGTTTTATTTTTATGTTATTTTGTAAACTTGCCAAACACAAGAGCTAGACTCTTTTTTGGCAAGTTCAACCTTAAGTGTTTCATTTTTCTACTGAATGTATTGTTTATTTATGCTAAAATAAAGGTTTTTTAAAAAAAAAAAAAAAAAAATGTATTCTTACGCGCGGAAAAAAATAGAGCATTCAATTGTACGGCGAAGTTTCTTGAAAATGTTAGAAAAAAATAATAAAAATGATTTGAATAAAAACGAACTACTTTGCGTGACTTCACTAGTTGTTCCAAATCAACAAGGTGTTCTTAAATACTCGTGTTCTAAGGCTTCTTTATAACTCATTGGTGAGAAGCAGACATGAGTGAGGATCTCTGATCTGGGCACCCAACGAATTGAAGTACTCTCTTATGCTGGAGATGGTTCAGAAGAAATTTCTGAGGTATCTTTACTTAAGGGAGTGCAGATATCATCCGTGGTTGTACCCGTCTGACTTCATACTGGGAATGCTTGGCTACAGTAGTTTAGAGAAAAGAAGAAATGCATACTTGCTTATGTATTTTTTCCGATTGATCCGTGGTATTACGACCATCATAGGTGTGACGGAGAGTATTTTTCTTTATTTTCCTAATGACTACCTTAGACATAGACAGCTTAAGCTGTTTTATCTTCCTGCTTGCATAACCAACCTGCAAATGGTAATGCCAGTAGGAAGAGCAATGTCTTTACTCAACCGTATCTCTTCGGATATTGACATCTTTCAAATAGTGAAAAAAAGTTCAAAGAGGATAGCATTTTTTCTCTATAATTTCTGGGTATTTTTATTTTACCATTTTTGTATATTTAAATTTTAGTATTAATTTTTTCGTTTTATGTATGCATTGAAATATTTTGTAATGTACATAAACGTTTATAAAATAAATAAATTGAAATAAAAAAAAACAAATTATTAGAGAATTGTGATAGATTTCCAGTTTACGGTAAGTCAACGGACGAATCAGCAGAACTCCTCGAGAAGAAGGGGAAGAGAACTTGAGACGTCACACGCGAAGTAATTTAAAAAATACAAATTTAAATAAATCATAACGCTGATAATACGATACATAAAAACTAAAAAAAAAATTAATTTAATAGACTATTAACAAATAAAGAACATTAAAAAAACCACCGACCTCCCAAAAAAAATCAAAGATTTTATAAATATAATTGACAGCCGGAAAGATCAGTTGCAGGTCAAAGGTGTCAAAATATATTTTATATTTAAATACAAAAAAATGAATAAAGTAAAAATGTACTTACATAAACTAGTTTGATTTCAATATTTGGCAGCCGGGTGATTGGATCTTTGGGAATATGCCAACATTGGCATCCATGTAGGAGCATCGACACAATAAAATAACTATTAAGTAGTTCGCAATTTATTTTTAAAGTTTGATGCGCATTGCTCACCGTATTCCATGTGCGCTCCCAAGATGGAACATACTATGACGTCTCTAGGATTCTTTGCCAGCAGCCAGCAGCCAACGTCTCAGCTCTTGTGCGACCTTCCAAGTCAGGTCTGCATCCCGTGGTTCAGACATGAACTGCCGAAGAACTGTCAGCAGTGGGCGCCCGGGACTAGAAACGTGATGCTTTTATGAAGTAGGCAAGTGTGGTTAATTCTCTTGGTAGTATGAAGCCAAGCCAACAAAATTGCCGCCGCTAAATAATTGAGGATACGTAAATGCTGTGTGAAAACACTAGTATTACATTTTATTAAGCTTCATGCGACAGTTTCTAATTCAACAATGTTTTGAGTGTGTCCAAATGTTTGTAGACAGGCTGAATTTCCTCTCGAGGGAGTTATGAAGATCTAGATTTGTTGCAATGGAGAGAGAAAACATGTTTGAGAAGGTGATTTGGAAGTCTAAACATTTACAGAGCTTATGACTGCCATCGGGTGGTTTAAGTAGGTCTTTACACAGCGTCTAACATTCGCCATCCTGCCTATGTTTAAACATCCACTTTTCTTCAACTTTTCCATCTGTTGACATTCGTGAATTAAAAGAGCTGAAACCTTTCTCGATGTGGGTGAGATTCATCTGGCTGAATTATTTCACCTACTTGGCAACGCCTGAAATTTCACGTACCAATAAAGGTTTCAGCTCTTTTACCTCGCAAAAGTCAACAGATGAAAGAGATGAGGAATTATGGATGTTTAAACATAGGCAGAACCTTGAAAGTTGTAAAGTGTGTAAAGTGGCCACGTAAACCAGTAAATAATAGGTCATAAGCCTTGAAAATGTCTTGACTTCTATATTCCCTTCTCAAAAATATTTTCTCTCTGTGTTGCAACAAATTCAGTTTCTTATTATTCATTTATTTATTTGACACTTTATATACATATACCGTATATATACATTTAAGGCAATTTCTTCCTACCTACCCAAACCGTTCAGTTTGAGAAAATTATAAATACATGGACATATTTAATCTTACACTTTTATACAAAAATTAAAAGCAAAGATTAAAAAAATAAAAATATTTATATAAAAATATAACACAATACTATGAAGAGAGGAGAGAAGATGGGAAGGATAAAAGAACAATTTAAATATTTAGATAGTGACATTTCAATCTTGACTTAAATGTAAATAAAGAAGGAGCGTCTCTAACATTAGTGGGTATATTATTCCACAATCGAGTGGCTACTACTGTGAAAGAGGAGACAATTAGAGCGATGACGGGGTATTAAAAGGGTTCTCTCGTTACTAGAACGAAGAGATAGTCCGTGTTGTGAAAGATTCATGCTCTACAATGGTTCAGCAATAAGTGCCGACGTAACAGCCAGCGCATTTATTGACTTCAGCTTGTCAAATTTGGTATCGGCTTCCATAGCCAATTAGATTGTACCGTGAAATAATTCATACAGTCCTGCCAAAATTGCGGATAGAAATAGCTCCAGTCAGAGTTGTACGAGTTTGGCAAATCGGGCTGGCTCCGGAATTTTTCGTCTGTTTATCTGTCAGTGTGCCAATTTCCCGGCGAAATCTTCGCCTGGCGCTTTGACGTCATCAAAAGGATGTTTATGTCAAACACAAACAAATAAATGATGTAGAAAGGGTACGTACATCGATCGTGTTTAGTTACGACGGTTTTTACGTGTTTTTACGTTTTCACTCTCCAAATGGTCGTTTTGAATATCTACGTATTAGTAGTCACTAGTCGCTACTTATACATGTACATAATGTAGATACTAGTAAATTATACGTTTAAGTGCAGTTTAGTATGAAAACAATCGTTTTGATGGTGATTTTCATAGTCATAATTCCTTGAATTACGTATGCACCTACGTATTGCAGTGTGTGTTGACATTTATTCATTTCAAATAAAGGAAAGTTGACCAGTCTTAAGGGCGCGAAATAGGCAAACAAGGTATATTGTCGGCGTAACTACTGGCATATTTTTTATTTATTTAAATGAATATACATTTTTACACTTTAAACATTTTAATAATTAAAAAAAATAAAAAAATTACAGTCACTAGAAGCCAGGGGCGAAACGTCTAAAGAAGCGATTATGCGCAGCTTAACATTATATTTGACTAACCATAATAATGTTTTACTGTAACTTTATTTACAGAAAAACAAATAAATAATTACTATTTATTTAAATCGTTTCTGCCGTTTGTATTTTTATCCTAATATAAATATAAATATTAATATTAATAAAGCGCGCTTAGCGCCTGCGGTGAGCCAAGAAATTAGCTGATAATTCCAGCTTATTTTTTCATACAAATAAGTATACTATATTTTGAATGTCTTAACCCCAGTGCGGGTTTTTTCTCCTAGATTAAACTTGCAGATTACACAAATTATTTAAAGATTCTTGATTTGGAAAACAGTATTTCAAACATTGTTTTTTAAGAGCCATTTTTCTTTGAGATGGTACTTTTGACATAAGACCATAATTACTTTCATGCGTTATATTGCAGGACATATGGCGGTCGATGCGGCCGTTTTTAGCGCTATTAATTTCTAGAACAATTCGGCCAGTTGACATTTCAATTGAATACCTAATATCGACTGAATTCATAGTGCTATTTTTCATTTATTTTTTTATGCATTCTGTATTCAAGTAATGAATAATATATCTACATAATATAATACATCACGAAGTTACTTCGTTTTAGTTGATTGTATAGATGAGAGTTGTATCACACAGAACCACAAAAAAATATCAATTTATTGTATATATTACTTACATTACAATATGTACCTTCTATATAGGTACAAATACATGATATTTTTTATAGCTTACCTGTCAATAACATCACCATTCGCCACTGCTAGAAGCCCACGACGCCACTTTCTGTGGCTTGTTGGTGTGAAGTAGTAAAGTATTAAAATATCTTTAAAAATATATAGATACGCTAAGAAGTATAGTTTACTATAAACAAACTATTATTTCTACATGCAATACTTGAAAACAGCAGTGGCGAGCGGAGATTTTTTATAGGTAATCTACAAAAAATGTTTATTAATAACCTACATGTAAGTACATAATATACAAGTAATATGATTACAAATGGCTATTTTTTCTGTGGTTCTGTGAAAATCAACTCAAACAATAATTATTATTAACTTTGCGATATACGTAGCTTTATTATATACTATTTTTTTTTGTAAATGAAATGTTTGCGTTCTAATGATTTACCCAAATATTTCATTTTGAGGGCCATTTTCAACAAGTCGTAAATAACTCACTATTAGAAAATGGGAATCAAGTTGGGGTAGGTAGTCCGTGAGTCCGAGACACTAGCCACAGGACCACAACCCGATTCAAAATATTTATATCTGCAGCCTCCGTGGTGTAGTGGTTAAGACGCTTGACTCACACACGAAGGTTCAAACAAGGCATATTGTGGGCGCAACTACTAGCGTATTGTTAAGTATTAAAATATTTTTAAAAATATATATATGCGCTAAAAAAAGAAGTATAGTTTACAATAAACAAACTATTATTTATATACGTAATACGTGAACACAGCAGTGGCGAGCGGTGATTTTTTATAGGTAATCTACAAAAAATGATTATTTATTTGTACCAGCATATAAGTGCATAATATATAAGTAATATAATTACTACCATTGGCATCGTAGCTACAATAGAGAGTTATCTATATATCTACCGAGCGCCCGATGTAATAAATTCCATCAAGGTAGGACGCTTGAGGTGGGCTGGCCATATAATTAGAATGGACGACAAAAACCCCATAAAACGGCTACAATGATGACCGGAAGCCCCAAAATGCGGTGGATGGACTGCATCAGCTCAGATATGACAATGTTGGAAGTGAAGCAAGAGTAGAGTATACTCATGGATTCAGCCAAGGCCTCCCTAGGGCGAGCTTATATGATGATGATGATAATTACAAATGGCTATTTTTCTGTGGTTCTGTGTAAATCAATTCAAACAACAATTATTTTTAACTTCGTGATATACGTAGCTTTATTCTCCGAACTTTTTTTTTTGTATTTGAAATGTTTTCGTTTTTATGATTTACCCAAATATTTGATTTGGAAGGCCATTTTCAACGAGTTGTAAATAACTCACTATTAGAAAATGGGAATCAAGTTGGGGTTGAGTGGGATTCGAACCACGGACCTTAGATCCGTGAGTCCGAGACACTAGTCACAGGACAACAACCCGATTCAAATTATTTAAAACAGTAGCCACATGGAAGGTTCCAGATTCGATTCCCGATGAGAACACAAAAACCTAATGTTATTTTTGTCAAGCCTGGGTGTTCTGTGATGTAATTCAGCACTGTAATTGGGCCCCCTGGCCTGTTGTGGTGCAAAAAATATACATATGTATGTATTTACTTGTATTATTTATATTTTAATACAACACTAGTACAAAAGTTTATTGAAAAATACCACAGTGACATTCAGCAGATATTTCCATTATGATTGATATGTCAACACTAAGCAACGGTCGATTCCCTTTAAAATTAATAATGCCCAAAGCGGCCATTTCTAACGCCATGTTTCCTATGCAATACGTAATATGTCAAGGTAATTCTATGTCAATACAATCAAAGTAATGCTCAAAGTACTAGTGTTCCAAATAGAAAATCTTCAAATAATTTTTGTAATCTGCAAGCTTGTTTTAGTACTAAAAAACCGCGACTGGATTAAAGATGTAAAATGTAGTGCACTTTTTGTATGTAGAAATAAGCCGAGGAAATCGGCTAGTTTCATCGTTCACTGAAAAAGGGCTGGGCACTGGGCGCACTTTAAAGTTACTTTAAATAAATAAAGTTACTTTAAAACATTATTTTCAAAAATCAAATACAATGGTAAGCTGTGCATGATCTATTATTTGGACGATTCACCCCTAGAACACAGATATTCATATCGAAATATGGTCAAAAACGCTATAAAATGCCTTAGCTGTAGGCGCAATTATTAAAAGTCTTACAAGCCTTCAAAGTTTACTTAATACTAAAGCTAGTACGAGTATCACGAAGAACATTATGGCGCTAATAAAAAATAAATAAATAAGTGTATTGTTTCTGTATTTACAATTGCATTCTGCATTCTTAATTTTCATTGATTTTACCGTGCGCGATTTTCATACAAATTTGTATGGAGTGAACCGAGTACATGATTAATTTCTGTAGAAAGCAAACAACCTTTAAAAATCTGAGATGAAAATCGCGCCGCTTGGGGCATTGCTGATACACCCACATACGAAAAACGTGTTTTTGTGCATAGTATAAAATACCTAACGCACACGTGCTCGCTAGCCTACTGTCTCTCTTTAATCTTTATACATCAGTTCATAGAATTTGATTTTGAATTTTGTACCTGTTTTTTTAAGTAGTCAAACACTTTAAAAATTCACTCATTGTAATATTATGTGCAATAACATAACTATTCTTAACAAATGTACAAAGCATTGAGTGTTCTATTATTTTCCAAAATCAACAATTTTTCCAGCAAAATGTTGTGTATTTAATACCACATAAATTTCAGTGGCAGTATTAAAATGTACGTAATTATTTTGGAGGAGACAGTATCTAGAAAAACAAGGAAGCGAAAGTTTCAGAGATTCTAGAGAAGACTAAAACAACATTAATCCATTACCGAGGCCATTTTTTCGGAATTTCGTACGAAAACCGTTTCGTTAGTTATGTCAAGCGAAAATAATACACAACCGTTCAGTAGGGTTCACACGAGGACAGGACAATATTCTTCTATTTCAGCATCGGAACTTTTGTCCTCGTGAGAACAGAAATTTAGAGGACTGGAAAATGTCCTAGAGATAGATAAGCAGGCTATCTCCGCAGGACAATGGATTACCCACACCCCCGCATACGGCATTGTCCTCGTGCAATCGCGCACGGATAGGACAGTAAAACAATAGCCACGTGTGCGTGTCGCTTTCGCTTTTTATCGCTGAAAATGTCGCGTAGATGCAGAGATCAGTGCAGAGAAAACGCTGCGGAGGCGATTGTAGCTGTTATGGAAATGCCGGGGTTCACTCGTTCTTTTATGTCTTGGTATAAAATGAATAATATTTTTCGCGTCGTCGTGAATTAATTTTCGTAGTGTTCTGTGTTTAAACCACGGTCAAATAGTTGTATTGTCCTATACCCTTCCTGCATGGTCAAAGCTGTTCGCAGAGCAGAGACAGGACAATATTGTACTGTCCTCGTCTACAGACACTGAATGGAGCTTTTCGCTACTATCCGTGGCCCCGTTATAGGTCCTGTTGGATATATAGATCCGGTGACTTCTAAAAAGTATTTCAAGTTTAAAACGTTTTGATATCATTTCGGCAAATTGATCAAGTCCAATCAATTTATTCCCAGTCAGTGAAGAATTCACTTCCCTCTTTTCCACAATCCAACGAAGTGCGTATAATGTACTTCTGGATTGTCTTCTTTCAGAACAAATATGCCAAGGCTGCCAGATTAAAGAGAGCTCCTTCGGGCAGCTTTTCTCGTTCGGCAACGATCAATAGAACGTAGTTTTGCAGAAAGCAGCCAGCCATAGAAAAGTGCAACTGAGATAATAGCTCTTTTGTGAGAAGAGTGAATAATCAAATCTACACGACAGTTGGAATGTTTTTGAGTTTGACAAATGATAAACAATCTAATTATGTATTTGACCAGTTTCAATGATTTTTAAAGTACCGTAAGATTTGTTTGAATTTTTTATTTTTTATTTATTTTGAATTTTTACACAATTGATGTGAAAGTATGTACAATTACGTATAACATAAATAATACACTGACACTCCGGAACGTGTCTGTGGGCCAGTGGAGTGGCTACATTCATAAATAAAAGTAAAAATATATTGAATGTATCGTACCTATTGTATAAACATTTTTGTTAACTATGTATTTGTATTTTATATTGGATTAAATAAATAATTTTTTTTTGTCCTCTGGGTGTTTTCTGCAAATTGAGAAATTCCGTTTATGTGATCGAAACTATTTTCAGAAAGCAATTATAACAGTTTTTTTGTATAAAAGCGGTCTGGCTGTTTTTAGCAGTACATATAACTGACCTAACTGCACTCGATAACACCAATATCTATTTTTTACAAATTGTGGACTGGCTGCTTTCTGCATAACTACGTTCAATTATTC
This sequence comes from Micrasema longulum, assembly GCF_059751315.1. Classification (NCBI taxonomy): domain Eukaryota; kingdom Metazoa; phylum Arthropoda; class Insecta; order Trichoptera; family Brachycentridae; genus Micrasema; species Micrasema longulum. Next base: position 182,718 of record NW_028278455.1, read on the forward strand.
CGTGTATGTGGGCACCGCCAAGGAGACTCATGTCCTGTGGGCAAGCTGTGTTGCCCTGGCGTGAACCTAGCTTTAGGTAGATAATGTTTAATCAATTATAATCCCGTGTCCCGTAGTTCAGGCATCCACTCCCCTGTCAGCAGTGGACGTCTAGGACTAGATAATCTGATGCCAAGTAATGTCGCCAAGCGTGGTTAAGTGTCTCGGGAGGCACCCGTATATGACTCAGAACTAAACGAATCACCTCTTGATGACAGTCGTCGCTTTTCAGTTTCTGTGTCTATTCTTATTTTTTGTATGTATATAAGGTCAAACCATCACACATGAATTATTTTAAGACACCTTTTTATTTTAAGACACCTTGTTTATCACAACTTGATGATTGACTGTTTTTGGTCCAATGCTAAACTTAGTATACCGTAGAGAATAAAAAATGTGTTATGCGGGCGTTATACATATAGGCGCGCTGTTTGGCTTTTTCTGAGTAAGCATCTGATCTCCAGACGAGTAAATTACGTGTTAAGTCTCGCGACTGCAACATCTTTTTCTTCTTGTTTTTGCATATCCGCTCCTAAATGGAGCGGGCACTACCAGATGCCTCCAGGAGACCATATCACTAGCCAGCACTCTCACCTTCACCTCCCCTCATGTCAATCCCACGTCCCTTAGTTCCATAGAATAATTCGGATATCGTTATCGACGGCCTTCCAAGATGGCGCGGCGCGCCGTTGTGAAGAAGAGACAGATTGGGTTAAGGCTATCCCGAAGCATCCGCAACACGTTTTCAAGCCAGGTCCATTACCGCACCTTCAAAAGGCTCGTTATAGGAGGCTACTCTAACATTAAAGTCCATAAAACGTACGCAGCAGCCTCCTAGCAATATAATATTTATTTAAATATTATTTTCAATTGAATTTCGTATACCCAGGTGCCAGTCACAACATCTGAGTTACGAAAATCTTCGTTTAGGGTATTGCATTGTGCTTGTTGTTGAATAAAAACAACCTTTGCTACACTTTTTTGTTTTATAAATAGGCCAAATTACGCAAATTGTTTTTGTATCGTCGCCACGTGTGACGTTGGTGCCAGGCAAAACTAACAAATTGCAGGTTTTTTGTAATTCCGAATTCTTTACGTAATAAGAAGACACGGGTATTTAAAAAACAGCTTAGTCGTCAATAATAATTTGCTTTCGCAAGCTTCTCCGGTGTTACTATCAATTGATTAATAATTAATATAACTAACTACGAGTAAATGGTGACGCGAGAGAGAGGCGCAAAAGTTATTTCCTTGATAGCTAGAGAGCGCATGAACTTATCCAAGATGGTCCAACAATAATATTAATAATAAAAGTATTATTATTATTACGGATCTACAAATATAGCGTCATTTTATTCAAGTATTTATTGCTAATCAAAATTTAAAATAAATTTAAAAATAAAAATAACTGCACATATAAATAGTGTAGCGAGAGATTTTTTTGAAAAATATATGAAAATCAAAAAACGTAGTACTTTATATAATAGGTACACATATTATTTATATTTTTATGCATTTCATTGCTTTATATTTGTTTTCTTATATATTATACTATATTATTTACGTTTAAGTATCATGTATTCTTGGCACATATATATACTTTATATTTGTATAATAACGGTTTTTAATTTCTTACATTTGATTAGCTAGGCATTTATATTTATGTAGTTTTAGTTTTTCTTTTTTATGTTATTGTTTTATTAGTATCGGACTACTTATGCTCTAAAGATAGAAAATCTCCATCTTAGAACAAGCTGTGCCATGTTAGATGGAGACTATCATAAACAGAGAACACTCCGTTTTCATTTTACATTAATTGGTTTTATATAGATTCCCTGTTATGTATATAATTTTTTTGCCATAAATTTACAAACAAAAATAAATCAAATAATAAACCTTCAAGTACAAAATACAAGTAATTTTTCGGATTGATTGCTTAAAGAAATATTTTCTAGGAAATGAAAAGAATTAGTCAAAATTTGTAGTAAATAAATATCAAACAAACAAATATATAAAAAACTTCTTCTTATCAGCCTGTTTCTCTCCAAATAGGCCCCTGCCAAATTTTTCCATGTTTTTCTGTCCTGGGCACTCTGTTTCCATCCATGTCCCTCGAGTTCGATGATGTCGTCAGTCCATCTCCTCTGTGGTCTCCCCGTATTTCTATTATTTTTGTAGGGTCTCCAATTTAGTATTCTGGGGGTCCAGCTACCAATTTCTTGTCTCGCTACATGACCCGCTATTTACTACGGCTATTTTTGTCTTCCCATATTTTTGTCTGCAATATCTGCAATTCTGCTAACTAATTGACTGAAAATAACACCCCTTTTAGTGGGCACATTAACCTTGCACATAAACTTAATCAAAATTAAGAATACATTTTGCTGTACGTAACGTGTTTGTAATGTACCTATTGTATTTTCCATTGTCGTAATATATAATATGCCTCAAAGGCCGATAATTTTTACTTTATTTTTAGGACTTCTTTGTTATTGAAGTTTCATTAAAAATAATTCAAACTGAAAAGACTACAAGTGGCCTAGAGAACCATGTGATTGAGGCCCGAAGGGCTGATTTATCTAGTGTATTTACGATGAAAACATAACAGTTATTAAAGTTTTATCGGGGTAAGTGTTTTATTATTTGTAAAACAAAAAATCTGGCAAGCTCTGGATCTCGATAAAAACACAGTAACTAATACGCATAATAAATGTAATGTTTGTTTATTTCCGGGAATCAGGAAGTCAGCACGATGTGCGTAGAAAGCATAATACGATCAAGTCTATGTTTATACTAGAAATAGAACCGGAAAAGATCTGCCAGAAGGCCGCACACGAGTTAGTGCTTTTATGGAAGAAGATTAACTTCCGATATATTATAATTAATTTAGTTTATAATACTCGCGTCTACCTTTTGCATACAGATAATATTAATTATAATAGTCGTTATTTGTGACTTTTTCCTCGACGCGCGACGATTCCAACCACTTTTTTTATCCGATTTTATGTGAAGTCAAAAATGTTGTTTGGTTTTTGTTTTAAATCAGAATCTTCTAATTTTGAATATCTTCTATCTTGATGTTAGGTAGGTACCATAAGGATGGGTCAAAGGAAGGATGGGAACGAAAGGTAATCGGCCAGGAATAGTATCGATAAATGCTGTTATTTACTTAACATATGTAGGTACAAATAAATGATATTTTTTTATGGATTACCTATAAAATAAATCACGGCTCGCCACTGCCGTACGTGCGAAGACAGCATATAAAATTAGGTTTTTGTATGGTCCTATAAAAGTTAATTAATCAATAAAAAAACAAACACTATGGACACGCCATTGTGGATATTTATAGTGTGTAATTTTGCTCTAGTTACAGAACATAATCTATGTAGAAAACACGGGAAAGGTTTGTATGAAGAAAAATAAGACCGCGTGAGATATTCCGGAGCAGCGTTGTGCAATGACTTATACTATTTACTGCCCTATGCACGGTACGGACAAGGGCATGCCCTATAATACAATCATCATAATGAAAATTAAATGATTATAGGAAGCAGATAGATAGGAAATGCTCAATATCAATAACTCGAATGTTGCAATCGCCATATTCGACATTGACATCACTATTGACCCGAGTTCCAATTTCGAAACATTCGGTGGAGGGGAATCGTATTTATTTTGGGGTTCGCTGGAATCAAGGTCATCACTGGGTGTCCACACAAAGACATTTCATGGTCGTCTGTCACTTTCGATACTAAATTGTATTGGATAAGAAATCGTTAAAATTTCAAGGGTATTTATTTGAACATCCCAGAGAGAAAATTCCTGAAACTAAGTAATTAAGTAGACATATGTGGGAAATATTGAGATCAAAAAAGCAAAACGTTTGTTACAATTTTAAAAAAATCGGGTTGTGGTTCTGTAGTTAGTTTTGTCGACTCAAGGATCAGAGGTTTGAGGTTCGAACCCCACTCTGCCCCAACTTGATCCCCATTTTTTAATAGTGATTTAAAACTTTAAGGCACAGGTTTTTCAAAATGAAAAATAATAAATTCCTATTATTTCTCTGATTGAGTGTAAAAAAAAATATTTTTAAAATTTACAAATGAAAATAAAAATAAATAGAAAACGCTTTTTCAGGTGGTATAAATTTGCGACCATACCAGTTAGGGAGTAAACCACTCTTTAAATCAGTAAGAGACTAGTGACTTATGTTAGCGAAAATGTAATGTCTGTATCAGCGGTTCCCAAAAGATGTTTCGTGGAACCCTGGGGTTCCGTGGAAGGGTCGCAGGGGTTTCGAGTGTTAGAGCGTATTGCCGTAGAAAACATTACACAAAGAAACTAAATCCATTCGCAAATCAGACCAAATAATCAATATTAACAACCGTGTCGGAGAGTAATAATTTGAATTCATCCTCTCTAAAACCAAAACTCAAATCAGCTGATTGAAACTCGAATGACTTTTGGATTAGACTTAAAGATAAATACCCTACAGTCGTTGAGAAGGCTATCGTGGTTCTGCTTACCGATGTGAGCCTGGCTTTTCAGATTACGCCTACATGAAAAATAAGTTAAAAACTAGACTGGATGCCGCTCCAGATTTCCGTATTCGACTGTCGGACATTGAGCCTAACTTTAGTGCTTTTAACCAAAAACCGCCTAAAAAAAAGTAAATCAATTAGTTGCATAGCCAAAAAAAATCGAAACCGCTGCTGGTACCAATGTTGTAATTAATATTTACAACGGTTCTAGTTACAAAAAATTTGATTGAATGTGGTATGATTTTTATACCACCATGATTCAAAGAGTTAAAAAAAAATTGGTAAGATGATTATTGGTGTCCTCGTAAAGGTTAAAGAAAAAACAGGTAATCATCGATAATTAATACTCAATAAGTCCACTTATATTCACTACACATTATCACATACATACATACATACTTACTTACCTTTATACATAAACATACTCACTCTCACTAACATGCATACCCTTACACTAACACAGTAACACACACTTACAAATTATGCGAATGCACATTTTCTTTCTTCTACCTTTTTTAATATTGTTTTTACAACCATATTAAGCCAGGAGGCCCAATAATAGTGTTGAAGCGCAGTACAGAATACCTAGGCTTGAGAATAATCACATTTAATTCTCATGTTCTCACTGCGAAACGAACCCGGAAGCTTCCGTGCGTTTGTGGCAAGTATCTCAGCCATTTGTTAGCTTCTTATAGCATGTGTCCTATCAGCACGTTTGTTAATTTTTTTTTGGATTTTATCATTTGCATGTTAGTGTAATTGATGTCCTGATGAAGAGACGGATACGTCTCGAAACCAGTAGACAAGAAAAACTCTGTAAGTGGTTACATTTAACGTTTATTCTCATTATGTATTTATTTTCGTTGTTTCTTTGCACGCGTACTACTTTTTATCGATAGGTAGGTACCTAGGTACTTGTTTGTGATTAAATTCCAAAACTGAAAATTGTTAATATTCAAATATGAATTTAAGTAGGTACTTGTTTATGGTTGAATTCCAAAACATTTTTTTTTTTTCAAATATGGTATTCTTTTTGCAAACGTCAAACTCTGGTCTTCTCACCAACAGAGGGGTGTACTTATGTAGGAATACGATTTTTAAAAATGTATTGAATTTAATATTATTTTAGTATTACCAAAAATCCAGTAAAATGAAATAAATGGGTAGAAATTATAAGGAATTTAAGAAAATTCAAAAACAAACTTTTTTATACACAATAAAACAACATCTTTCAATTTTTTTGTAAATGAATTCTCCTCGAATGCAACCCTGGTAGATCGACGAATAAAACATTTATGCTCCTTACTTCTTTTTTATATATTAGATTAAATATTTTAATATCTACGAACACGCACAGCGTAAATATCTATATTTCTCTGAAAACCGCATGCAAATCGGTTAAGCCATTTAGGAGGAGTTCAGTGACGTCACACGTACAGAGGAATGATATATATATAAAGATTATCATTCTTAAATTCCTTTAATTTAAACCTATAATCATATAAAATCATGATTAACAACCCCTGCTTTCCCTCGAATATAACATAATTATTTGTTTAGCCTTATACCAGTCTGATGATGTCGGTCACGACGAAACCCGGTTACTGGGGAAAATTGCAAATAAAAGTCGAAAAAAAAATTGTACCTTAAAGGATAAACCACGGAAATCACATTGATCGAAATGTTCAGGAAAAGAAATTATGTTATTGTGGGATTTCTAAAACATTGAACTTTCAATGTAAAATAATAATTATTTTGATAAAAATTGTACGTATCTGGGGATACTAAAGTTTTTTGGATTAAAGCAATGTGGACTTCAGATTTTTATTTTAACTTATACTAAGAAAGAGGACCTTAGTATTTGATTTAAGCATCCAATGGCTTATTGCGATAGTTTCTGCATTTTAAACTTCAAAATAACAAAAAGTAGAGTCCCGTGTTTTATCCTCTAAGGTACAAAATATATGTAACTTGATTAGAATAACAGTTGTCAGCAAGAGTGACGACATAACTTTGTAGTAACGTCAAAGGAGTGATTAATATTGACACACGAAAAATCATTCGTATCTGGCATGTTAATTATTTTTTTTAATACAATTGTTTCGGATTCATTTTCTTTTATTCAAGTGTCAAGCCATTCCTTCCTTTGATTCCGGTGGTCCTTGTTTTGAATCCCAATGTATCTACTCCTCCCTGACAGCGAGTCAAGAAAGCAACGCGTGACAACACAACAATAAAACACAACACAACGAAAACCGTACCGCGAGCGTGACAGTGATTTCGAATTACCAACATACAAAAACGTGCAAAGTGACCAGTGCAAACGATAACGGTGTCTTTCTGGACCAGTGCCAAAGGGAGGAAACCGTAAGTCCTTACTCCTTTCATTAATTCCAGGATTGACACTCAAAACCATAACGTCAATTAGTTTACCTAAAATCAAACGTTCCCTGTTTTCTTCGAACACGCGTATCGCGAGAGGGCAGGCCTTGTTTACAGTCCCGAGGTCGAAGGTATCGAGCATCCAACAACAATGCTTGACATATTGATCAACATAATGATTTAAATTCAGCCTTACAACTAAAAAAAACTAATTATTAACGACGTTCTTACAAGGTTAAGTCATTTTGCAAAAATGTAAGAGATGGGACAAATTGATTAATATAAATCGATACAATAAAAAAATAATTCATTTGGTGTTGTTCATGAAAAAAAGTATTAAATGTCTTATTTTTTAGTAAATACACAATTGTTTTAAACACACTACAAAAGGCTGGTTTTTGCGTTTTTATTTCAATTTTCGGAAACAGAGTTTCATGTTTGCATAAAAAAACTGATAAAATTGATTCGATCGGTACATGATCAGTGATCGGTAATCACTAGTGACATTAGTTTGGCAGCTGTCATTTTCATCGAGCTATATTTTTTTAAATTTATTTTTTAAATTTTTTAACAATAAACGTAAGTGATAAAACAGAGTATTAAAAAAATAAAACATAATTACATAGCAATAAAATACATATTAATAGTAAAAATAGTAAACAAAAATCCCACAAAGGCATGGCCTGTTCGTGGGTATACAAGAAAATGTAAATGAATTTTTGCTCCTATAATAAATAATGGACAGTTATAATATTTTTGTGTAAGAAAGAAAAAATAAAATATTCTGTAAAAGATAATATGATATTTTTTTTATAGTAATTAAAAAGGAAATAAAATATGTTTTAAAAAACACAAAAATATTCCTTATTATTAAAGGGCAACAAAATAAATCATAGAAAAAAGAGTTCATATCTTTAGTTTGAATCCAGGATAGTGCATGTTTTTTAAAAGAAGGAAAATTTTGAAAGTTTGTAATCAATAATGTAATCAATCAGTAAAAAAGAATTAAACTTTTTTGGGCCTTTAAAATATGCATGTCTCTGTGCGAGCCTCGTTTTACAATGTGGTATTTCTAACACAAGATTCCTTCTTTGACTTGATCTATTTGAATTACTTGTAAATAAATTTTGGTTCTTAAATGTATATTTTAAACATTGAAAACAATATATTTGTCTCAGATCTAAAAGTTTAGCTTCTTGGAACAATTGGAAAGAGGGAAAAGTGCGATTTTTGTGAAGCATTATTTTTAATATAAATTTTTGAACAGTTTTTAATGGTTTATCTAATGGAGTTGTAAAATGGAATAAACAGTGTTTTATTACAATTTAAGAAGATAAGATTTCGATCTAACCACTCCTTGATAATAGTTATACATATATTGGCTTTTTTGAAAGTACTATCCCAGGTATCACTTTGTACAATTATTGCAGTATCATCTGCATAAGAAACTAATTTGCCAGGGACAGCTATATTACAAAGATCATAATATATATAAGAAACAACAAAGGGCCAAGAAACCGTTCCTTGTGGGACTCCATGAATAACGGTCTTAGTATTACTAACATTAATTCCGATCCTGGTACATTAAAGGCTATAATTACAGTAAATTTATTATTATAATTAAAGTGCAGTTTGACCAAGAAATATTATCGGAAAAACTCAATCTATTAATGATAATTGTATAATCACGTAGGTAATAACAGACATTTAAATTTCACACGACAAAGCGAAAATAAGAATTTTTATGACGTCACATCTGGACATGGAATAAATAACTGTTGCCACTGTAAACAGTAATTAGATTGAAAATTGACGAGATTTCCTTTGCTGTGTGTATTTTTCAAATGAAACACGAGCGGAAATTTTCACTGCTACCCATTAATTATTTTATTATCAATTGCTTCGTTAGTTTGCATTCAACTGGGAATGCGAGAACTCGATTTTCCGACCTCCGTAAAACCAAGGCACAGGCAAGAGAGATATCGCAGAATCATTCAAACGGTTAATTTTTCCGATATGTTTCTTTTTTGGGTGATACTGTGTGTATTGGATTTGTTCAGACGTTTCGGCTACCATTGCAGGAGCTATCTTCAGGGTAAACTGAGTGTTTTGTAGAAAAAAGTGTGAGTTTAAGTACTAGTAATTTGTACCTTGTCGCAGTCGGCAGTAGGCACATTTCTATTCGTTTTTGTAGTATGTAGTGCTGGGAACCAAGTTGAGTTTGATTTAAGCCCGTCGTCATTGTTTATGTTATTTGAGTGTCTGTGTATTTCAATTGCCTCTTTTATTATTCGTGCACTGTAATTACTGGGTTTATGCAAAATTTTCGGTTCAAATGCGAAAAAATGTCCGGTGGCTATAAAGTGTTCCGCTATTGCAGATTTGTCAGGATGCCCAAGTTTACACGCTCTTTTGTGTTTTTTTATTTTTTTATTTTGTCTTTAAATAGTACAAACATAATAAATGAATGTCCTAATATTAACTTACATCTAATTGTTATTGAAACATATACTAATTATTAACATTTTTCAAACAATATACGTACACTTAAAAAGAAAACTTTTATAAAGCTAACACGAATAAAATTACTTTTTAAAACTTATCTGCTAAACACATGTTTTTTTAATTGACGTATAAATGAAATAATATTTTTTTGCTCTCTTATTTCTAATGGTATTTCCTTATAATATAACTGTACAGCTCGGTGCATCAATGAGTTCTGTGTACTTGTTTTCCTACGAAATGGTAGTCTTACTTCGTGTTTATTTCTTGTTTTATATACATGTTCACATTGATTAGAAAAAACCTTTTGAGTCAACTCTTTTGAGGTATAACCATTAATCATTTTATGAACAAAAAACATTACATTAAAATATATTAGTTGACGTACTGTCATAATTTTTGCTTGTTTCAGCATCAACTTTATTCTGGTGTATTTATTTTTTCTCAAAATTACTCTCATAGCCCTATTCTGCAGAACAGTAAGTTTATTTTTTTCCCCTTCAGTTGCCAAAAACAAAATTACTACTACAATAATTTATATGAGGCACAATTATGGAGTTATAAATCATCCTGCACGAATCTGCAGTTTTATATATCTTCTGATTCTTCCCATAAGAGATACCTTCCTTGCTATCTTATTTGTCACATATCTTGTATTCTGGGAAAAGGTCAATCTAGAATCCATAATAATCCTCAAATATTTTATCTCTTTCCCTTCCTTTAATATTTATTCATCCATCATTATTGTTGGTGAAATAGGATTTTTTTTATTTCCTATGTTCATAAACTTAGTTTTATCTGTATTCAGCTTAAGTTTATTCTTCTTCAACTATATTTCGATATTTTTAAGGTCATATTTTAGTTGATGTACTATGGAATCATAATTTTCTCCTGCAATATATACCAGGGCATCATAATTTTGTTGACCTCTTCTCCCTTTTCGGAATCTTGGCATATTCGTGTCGCTCTTGTTAACAATGAATTTATTAATCCTCGTTTTTGGGTTGGATGATGATGCGAATCAGCATGTAGGTATCGGTTTGTATGGGCTGGAAGTATGAACAAAAGGGTTAAATTTTGCCATGACCCCAATATGTATCCCAGTTGTAGATATTATATGTGGAGTTTAAGCATCTCTACGTAAACTACCTACAGTTGTAGCGGAAGAAATCCGCCAAGATACCAGTATCATTCTACGACGAGCGAAGCCTCCAAAATCTAATTTATCAGCATCTCAACGACAAGACCTGAAAGAATTACGAAAAAATGAAGACATAGTGATATTACCAGCAGATAAGGGCAATGCAACCGTTATATTGAACAAAACAGATTATATACAGAAAATGCGCGTACCAGTGGAAACATCTACTTACATGAAACTTAAAAAGAACCCAACGGATAAAGTTGATCGAAAAACAAGAGAATTAGTGAAAACATCAGAAATACCCAAAGAAGTGCAACATACACTATTTGTGAAAGCCTCAAGGACACCTTCTATATACGGCCTTCCTAAGATACATAAAAGGATATGCCTCTTAGGCCTATACTAAGCACTATAGGATCTCCAAACTACAAAATAGCGCAGTATTTGTCTAAAAAGTCGAAGAATACTCGTATTTGCAGGACAAGATAGCTGGGCATTAGATTCGTGTTTACTGATTTTAGTTTGTTGATTTGAATTGTGTTGTAGATTTTAATTTATTCGTTTGTTGAATTGAATTCTATTATTATTGAATTGTATTATATAGTTGTAATTTATTGACGTGTAAAAGTGATTCAATGAATCCTATAAAAATAATATACTAAACTAAGCTAAACTAAACTATCGATTGTTGACGATTTTATGGTCAGCTCGAATTCACAATCCTATATCAATTTGTGTAAGTTCCGCTACATTAAGCTACCGGAAACATTCATGTTAAAACATAAATACTAAATATATTATATAAACATACTAAAGTATTATATTTTTTTGTTTTAGATAGATGAAACGCATATCCAGTTATTATAAAAAATACAGGAAAGATATATATATATATAACATGTGAGCTAACAGATGAAAAAAATATATTAACACTGTATATTGTTGATATTGATTGAAAAGCGCAACATTTTTATGATGATTAATTTCCACTACTTACCTGCAATATTTATCTTTGACTTATTGCTTTCTCTCTAAAATTATAACACCCGTAAAGATAAAACTAATGGAAAACATCACAATATTACGCAGTAAAGCCATTTGAAAGCCGTGGGTACACGTCAAAAAGGGCCTATTGTATTTTTGTATTTTTTTAAAGATATTAATGCCTTATTTTTTTCTTGAATGAGTTGAGAAAAAAGAAAATCATAGAGACACACCACGCAAATGGTAAATATCTAGTGCGTAAAAAAAAACATTGCTCGAGTGCCATAATCCAGGAAGATCATACGGGAATACGTTCGTATGAAGAAAAGTGAGGACTTCGCAATATCTTCCAGCTAACCAAAAAACAGACTGTTCAAAAGAAAAAATTGTACACTGTTTTAAAACACGCTGAATTGTATAAGATAGGTCCATTTATTTTAAATTTTCAGCTGTTTAGTGGGGAGATAGAGCTTCCACTTCTTCGTCTTCAGTCTTATTATCTCCACTGCTGGATGGCGGCCTCTTCTAAACGTCTCCATTCCTTCCTATCACCCGCTTTCATCATTCATGCTTTACCGGCTTTAGAGGCAATATCATCGACCCAACTTTTCTGTGGCCTTCTAATACTTCCTTTGTTTGCCCCTGGTCTCCACTTTACTATTCTGGGTGTCCACCTGCAATCATTTTACCTCGCTAAGTGTCCTGCCCACTGCCATTTTAATTTCGCTGTACGATCCATGATATCCACGACTTCGGTGCGGCACCTTATTTCTTCATTTCTTATTATCTTAGACATATACCGAGCATCTGTCTTTCCATGGATCGTTGTGTACATTTTAGCTTCTGACTACTTTCCTGTATTACAGACATACTCGTAGTTTTTAGTCCGTATGTTGTGGTAATTTGATATCAATATTTTCGAAGCTAGACAGGAAAGGACTTAAAGAAATATTGTTTATTTGGTTATTAATGATTTTTTTCTTATTATGAATAGCTTTTTTAATTTTTAAGATTTCTAAGTTGTCTAATTTTAATATTTTATTTTCAACATGAAGTACTTTTGATCCAGTGTCTTTATTGAATTTTTGATATAATAAAAAATAAAATAGAATAATAATAAAAAAATAGTGGTTAAAAACAAAGCTGTTTTATTTATTTTATTTTTTACAAGGACTTGTTTATTTTCAAAAATATATTTTAGTTTGCCGAAAGCAGCCTAATCTTAAATTTATTTAAAAAAAACTTAAGTTGTACACGTCACTATATATGATGAGGAATGTGGGATCAGGGCTACGATTACAATCGGAAGTTAAGGACACTATACCTTCATCATGACGTCATAGTTAAAGATATATTATTTTTATTATTATTATTGTTATATTTATTTTTTTACAAGTGGAATTATACGGAGTAGCTTTTCCCGGGTACGCTTTTCTGCTTATATTTTTTTTGCATTTTATTTACTTATAGTTTATTTGTAGATATTGTATTTTTTTGAGACGATGGCTGTTGTTTTATTTTGATAAATAAAAACCGACGTTCAATCCTCAAGTTTTGGGTTAAGTACATCGATATTATATGAAGCAATGCGAAGTAGCATGCAAAAAATAAAAAATCCCTAAACTAAGCATTTTTTACCGAGTAGAGAAGATACAGAATAGCACCGTTGGGGGAGCTTTTTTCAATTTACATATAAATAAATGTGAATAAATACATTTCCGAATACAAATAAAAAATAGTGAGATTCTATACAAAACAGTTTTTATGCATCAAACCAGTGCTCTTTAGGATTTAAAATTTTGTCGACAACCATTAATTTATTGTAAAGACGAATCATTCCCTCTTTGACCTTGGACATTTAAATTGAAGAAGATCCTATAAATTACTATTAAGAATTATTTATTGTCTGATGACGATGCGTATACTTCTACATATCTGGTTTTATCCAGATGATTCGAAAACTTTAAAATGTTGACTGCCTCGTCATTTAAGATGTTTGTTACCAATTAATTATTTTCATCATCACCATCACCACTTTTCCCTAGTTGCCTTTTGACGGGGCATAGGGTACTGCGTTTAAACTTAAAAAGCGGCGTTTCTAGATAATTAATTTGTTATTTTAACATTTTTACGACGAATAAAAAATGCAAACTAAATCATAAAATTTAACAACCATTGTTCATTTATTCTATTTCTTTGTTCTTTCACATTTTATGTATGACTTTTTTTACATTAAAGATCTCACTGGGGTGTCCCATGCCGAGGGAGACAATTTATATAATTTTGAAACATGTCCTATTAAACATAGTTAAATTATAATCTCAAACGCATATAAAACATGTTAAAAACAGATAAAAACACTAAATAAAAATATAATACTACCTATTTGGCCGATCCACTCATTAATCCGTGCGCATCCCACCTCCATTATCCATTTTTTAATAGCCATTTTATAGAGATAGTATTTACTAATTGTCCTTGTAGACAATGGAAGTAGGTTGTACATTTTAATGGAGAAGTAGACCAATACTCTTTGACCGAAAGTTGTATTAATTTTCGATTGCTTTTGCAGCATCAGGGTGAATGTCTAGTAACTCTAGTAATTGCGTTCGGTGTTCTGTGCGTTGAATAATTTTTGTATGCATACATTAGTAAAACGTTTGCATATATTTATTTTATAGTCTTAACATTAAGTTTTTCGTATATGTCGAGGGAGCTCGATCTGACATGGACTTTTAGGATAACTTTTATTAAAGCTTTTTGATGATGCGATAAAGACTGGACTTTCAATATGAAGTGAATAAACTTTCTTCTTTCTTTTCACTTTCACAAAATGTTCGCCATTTCTGTTGCAATCTGTTCATTTTAATTACTCCCCTGTAGCTCAATCACAAATAACGATCGATATGCTGAAAATCATGCTAAGCATTTGAGCGATCACAATGAACAATAATGAACATGCTTAAGTTATCGCGGCCATTAGTCAACGCTCGTGTCGGTTTGTTTTTTGTTTTCCTCGTAAATACAGTTCATTGGCGAAAAATCGGCGTTTACTATAATAAATAATACAATATATTGCATTTGCAAAATAGTAAGGATTATCTAATACAAAAAACTGAAAATTAAATTACAATTAATATGGCGACTGCTTTTCTTGTCATTTGGCTTGCCAGGCGGAAAAATAGTGTGAAAAAGTACATTATTTTTATTAAATTAAAAAGTTAAAGTTAAAATTAAATTTATATCTTAATATAATCACTTTGTAAAGCGCCCTTGAGGTATTATATTACGAAAATGGCGCTATATAAGTTATCCATAATAATAATTATTAGTAATGCAATAAATAGCACGATAAATAATAAATAAAAATAGCAGTTTTTGAATATTTTCCACATTTTCACCGGTGGAATTCAAATATGTTATTGCGCAGCGGGATTATACGTCGCGAAATGTAAATATTTTGACATTTGACGTTTACGGATGTTCCATTGTGATCGCGAATACGATTAACAACCATGGTGAGAAATTGTTATCACGTCGCTCATTAGCACGTCGATAGTTATTTGTGATTGAGCTACTGGAAGTGAAATCCAATATTTGTATAAAAATATTTTGGACGGATTAATTAATTATTGCATCATAAAATTCGTTACGAAGAAATTGCGTAAAACAGTGAAGTTGCAGCTTGTGTGTTTACATTGAATGAAAAAATAAAAAAAAACACATTGAATTAATTTTATAATAACATAAAAAGGAACATAAGATAAGAACAATTGAATTATCAGGAGTAAATATTTATGTTTGGCAAAACCATTGTTATATTTTGATGACGTCGGCGTCGCATCGTTAGTGATTTTTAAACGATAAACTAAAAAACAACTTAATTGGCACTGAATCGGCAAAATTCAGTGAAGCGAAATGTCGCAATACATGCTTTGTAAGAAATACAAGATTTTTTATTGATTTATTTATTTACGAATGTCAGTCCATTTACTTACATTATTTTTTTTATAAACAGGTGTTTAGTGTATAACTGCATTTATCGATATTATTCCTGTAGCTCAATCACAAATAACTATCGACGTGCTAAAAGCGCCGTGATAACAATTTTTCACTATGGTTGTTTATCGTATTCGCGATCACAATGCAACATCCGTGAACACCAAATAAAAATGCCAAAATATTTACATTTCGCGACGTATAATCCTGCTGCGTTATCACATATTTGAATTTCATCATCATCGTCATCGTTCCCTTTCCGCGCCTAATGGTGCATAGGGCACTGCATCGGTACACCAATCGCAGTGTATCTTGATCATTTTAATTTTAATTTCGCCGGTGAAAATATGGAAAATATTCAAAAACTGCTATTTTTATTTAGTTATTTATTATTTATCTTGCTATTTATTGCATTTAGCCGGTGGTTGGCAAGCCAAAAAATAATGTCAAGAAAAGCAGTCGCCATCATAGTGACTGTAATTAATGTAACGTTGCCTAGTATGTGAAATAATTCAGTCAGATGAATCTCTTCACAACAATAAAGGTTTCAGCTCTTTAACTTCACTAAAATCAGTAATGGAAGAATTGAAGAAATTTGGATGTTCAAACATAGGCAAATTGGTAAATGTTGCACAGTGTGTAAAGTGGCCACCTAAACCAGCCAATGATAGGTCATAAGCCCTGTAAATGCCTAGATTTCCATATTCCCTTATTTAAGGTATTCTCCATCCCTGTTGTAATTTGTTAATGCGAAGCAAAATTTGTATTTATCAACAAACGTGATTTATTAAGCCATCACAGCAATCAGTTATAAAAGATGTCATTTTCTAAATATTAAAATAACCTTGTCAAGAATCGAACCGGATGCCTCGTGCATGACAAGCTAACGCTTTATCCACTTGGCGGGACGAGGCGAAACCAAACATCCCGTATATTGTTGTTTACGTAAAGTTTATTTTTAGTTGCGTATACAAGAATAATAATTGTGTAAGCATTTTGCGAGTTGGTCTTTAGTCTATTTATTTGCTGACAGAAATGAAAAATGCTTGTGTAAAAATATAATCACTGTTAACTTTCACATTGACATATTATAATACATAGACATGCTCTATAGAGGAGTCAAATATTTTAAAAAGAAGCGACACGAAAGCGTACCCATAGTTACTCAGTACTGTTTGATTACACCAAGGCTGCATTCAACGAACATGCATATGCTACCAAAAATTGAAGAATACTTATTTTTGCTACACAAAAAAGTTTGTATTTTAACGTTAATAATCAAAATTTGGTTTTGGTGGATCCCAATCAGGTTCTTTCCTTAAATTCCTTATAATTTCGACCCATTTATTAATTTTTAATAAAATATAATATTAGCTCACGAGTATTATATTATATTTTAAAAACGTATTATCAGTGCATCACTGTAACTAAGAACAGTTTCGCAATTGCGCCGCTAGGTGTAGTTTGACGTTTGCAAAAAATAATAATTATACTCAATTACTAATTGTTGTAAGGTTTGTTAATCATTCATTAACGAATATTTACCTATAAAAAGTTGAACAATCCTTTTTACAATGTTTTCCGAAAGGTTTTTACACGTTTTCGTGACACAAGAAGGCATTTTTGCTTCGATTCAAAACGTCACACCTAGCTGGTGGTCGAAGAACGGCTAAGTTACGCGTTAGGCATGAGGCATGACTGAACGTTTGGGCATGAGTTAAGTGTCATAATTTTTGTCGGCTCACGGCATGTCTATGTATTAATATATCAATGACTATTCATTACGTAGGTATTCAACTGAACCTATATATAATAAAAAAACTTATCATCAGTGACGTATAATAAATAGACACATATTACAATAGAGACGAAGAACATTTAAGAGAAGGTAATATAGAAGTCTAGGCATCTACAGGGCTTATGACCTGTCAATGGCTGGTTTAAGTGGCCACTTTACACACTGTGTAACATTCACCATTCTGCCCATATTTGAACATCTATATTCCTTCAATTCTTTCATCTGTTGATGTTTGTGAAGTTAAAGAGCTTAAACCTTTATTTATGCGAGTGAGATTCATCTAATTAAATTATTTCACCTACATCCTAGGCAACGCCTCAGAGTGTTATTTTTTCAGTTTCTATACTTCTCCATGGACCAGGTGGATTTATCAACAATGTTTTGAGTTTGTCCAAATTTTTGTAGACAAGGACTGGAAACAACTCCCTGGGGAGCTGTTTGTATTAATATATATTACAACAGAGATCAAGAACATTTAAGAGAAGGTAATATAGAAGTCGTATTATTGATATAAATTTAAAGTGGAAACAGCAGATTAAAATTATTACTAATAAACTTAAGAGACTAACGTATGTATTCAAAACAACTCGAAATATAATTAATGTACAGGAACTTTAAAAAAAATATTTTGCATCGTGCCAATCAATTTTGGAGTACGGTATAATCGGTTGGGGTGGTGCGAGTGACACAGTTTTAAATAGTGTATTTGTTGCACAAAAATCCATAATTAAAATAATACTCAGAGTCCCGATACAGACATCTACTGAAGAAATATTCCATAAATCACAACTTATAACACCAAAATAATTATACGCTAAAACAATACTCACTTATATATTCAAAAACCACTCTTACTCAAATAAAAGACATAACCCCCACAATACATCACAAACAAATAATATAATCACTAAATCCTCAACACATAGACAACTTAAACAAATACAAACTAAAACCACTTTCGGACAAAGGGATTTTGAGTTTTATTTCATTAAAATCTATAACCTACTTCCACTATCTATTAAAACAATTAGTAACGAGAAAATGTTTAAAAGACTATAAAAAAGTGGATAGTGGAGCTAGGTAGAGGTAAAATGAATTGTCTCATTCGCCCATACCAACATTGAATCAACTGCTCCACAAGTGTATAGCTTATGTGAGGTTTTTGTTATTTTCATTGTGTGTTTTGTAATATAAATAATAATATAGATGTTCATAAATACCTTGTTTTTAAAACTGTCTGAATATTTGTTAATTATCTTCGTTTTTTTAAGTTAGTCTTCTTTGTTTATTCTCAAATATATTTAAAAAAAAGTATATTGTTAAGTGTCCTCGGCACGGGAAACCCCAGTGAGGTCACATTATTTTTATTATTAATTATAGTTTGTAGGCAAAAATATGAATAAATAAATAAATATAGAATATAGAACTTCTATATTACCTTCTCTTAAATTTCCTTCATCTCTTTTGTAATATGTTAATATAAACAGCTCCCCAGGGAGTTGAATCCAGTCCTTGTCTACAAAAATTTGGACAAACTCAAAACATTGTTGATAAATAGATACGTTATTCTTATACTAGCACAACTAAGATACCATCGGTATCCTAATAAAACATTTTAAATGCAGTTTTGCCCATACTGAGAAAAAACAATCTTAATGTTTGACCCAAAAAAAACCTTTTCCAGTCTTTCTAATTCATATTTTGGGCATTATACATATTCATGAAACCATTTTATTCCCTTTAAACTCAATACTGTTTCAATGTACGAGATTTCGAAAAAAATATCTGGTTAATGTTTTTTACCAGTAAACATAAAATTTTATGCGTGCAAACTTACTCTCTAATTTTGCTATTTTGAGGGTTTTATCAGAATACCTAGAGTATAGCAAATATTATGTTGCCCTCAGCAATTCGAAAAATTGGAGGTAGAAAATCACGATACGTATGCCAGTAAGAAGGTAATAAACATGGACATTTCCTTGCTCACGATGGCATAATCATAATGAGTCCGATATCCTTACAAACCAAGGCCCTAAGGGCCGACGAAACTAGGCCAGGAGGGCAGATTAAATAAGGCATGGAGGGTACAATTTTCTAGCATGTACTATCTAACAGTCAGCGATAGCTGTAATAAGGAAGTCTAGGCATTTACAGACTTATGACCTGTCATCGGTTGGTTTACATATTGTTTATCTTCTCATCTTTCCTTTCCCCTATGGAGGTTAGAATTCATCGTAGCAATTCTCACTTTTTTGGCTGCTGCCTGAACAAGGACTAAGTACTGCAATTGAACCAGTCACCCAAGTTCTTAAGCCAAGAGATGCGCCTTTTACCTGCATTGCGTCTTCCTTCAATCCTTCTATGTAGAATAACTTGTACAATGTTATATTTTTTGCCTCTCATCACATGCCCAAAGTACTCAAGTTGTCTTTTGTTTATGGTCTTCAGTACGTCTTTATGTTTTTTCATCCGCCGGAGAATGTCATCGTTTCGGGCTCTGTTCACCCAGGAGATTTTTAATATCCTCCTGTAGTACCACATTTCGAAGGCTTCGATTATTGAAGAGGCTTAGGTGAGTGTCCACGTTTCGACGCCGTAAAAAAGTACCAAGAAGACGCAACCTCGTACAATGCGCATTCGGAAGTCTAAATTAATGTCTCTACTGCAAAGGACGTCATGCATCCTGAAAAAGCAATCTCGCTCCATCTCTATTCTGACTTTGATCTCTTGTGAGTGATCAAATTTATCATTCAGCTAGCATTATAAATATTTATATTTATGGACTTTCTCAATAACCGGCGCTGAAATTTTTAGTCATTGGAAAAATTTGTGGCTTTTTTCGAATAACCTACATTTGGTCTTGGAAATGTTTATTTCTAGCCCTTTATCCAAACTACCCGTATGTACTTTGTCAAATAATAGCTGCTGGCTTTCCATACTATCTGCTAAAAGGACAGTATCATTCGCGTATTGGATATTGTTTATAATTTGTCCATTTATGTTAATGCCGACGCGCGTCGGTTAGTTCACTTAGCGCATCTCAAAAATGGCTTTTAAGTACATATTAAAAAGGAGAGGAAACAGAATGCATCCTTGCCAATCTGATATCAATTCATCATCCACTTTCACTGCGGCTTTTTAATGCCAGTAGAGGTTACCTATTAACCTATTCTTATATCTCTAGAATCCAAGTTGTTTCTTTTTTGGGATTTCTATTTGGGAGTATTTTTAGGAGTTCTTGGTGCCGTACTTTATTCGATATTTTAGTCTATGAAATAAATGTACACATCCACATTCATGTTGCGACATTTTTCAATGAGCAATTGAATACAACAGAGAGCTTCTCTCGTACTGTATCCATTCCTTAAACCGAATTGTGTTTTGCTAAAATATTCCTCGCACTATTATATATTATTCCATGTATGATTTTCATTAAAATTTTTGGAATGTGTGAATGAATATTATTTATCAATTTTGATAAACTTCATGGGGGGCAGAATTCAGTTATTGTGTATTACATCCTTAAAATATAGTCGAAAGCCTTGTACATTAATGGAATTATGCCTACGTAGAAGGGTAAGCGTGATTCTGTTTTGACTAATTCAACAAAAACTTTTAAGCAAACCTTCATAAAGTCAATTTTATTGTTTTTTAAAAAAATAAAACGACGCCTATTTCACAAAATTCAATGAAATAATGGTTCCTCGTTGCTATATTTACATTGAAATAAAACTGTTTTTTGCCCTTCTACGTGGGCGCAATTCAATTTATAAGCAAGGCAAAAAATTATGCAACTTCCGTAAAAAAAAAGTGAAATGGTGCCGCTAATTACGACGTACCAGCGCGCGGCGCATAGAGCTACGTTGTAATTTGTATTTTGCGTTAGGTAATCCGAAATTAATTATAGATTACATTCTTCGATGATTTTTACTCTCTATCTGGAACTCTGCCAAGAAAGGACGATGTGACATTGACGTCTCCCAACTGAATTGAGTCTAAATGGCCGTGAAAATTAACTATTAGGAAACGAAAAAATAATATTATTACACGTCGCCCGGCTCCCCTCAATAAAAATCAACTCGCATAATGAGCGCTATTTCTGCACATGCGCTTTGCGACAATTAGAGTGGAAATTTCCACTTATTCAGACGTCTTCTGGACTCTTCGAACGCCTGTCCTTATGATACGCCCATCCCGCTCTTTCCCGGCTTGCGTTATCGACGTAGCTAACAAAATAGGTCTCGTATTGTTCGCGACATTTTTTCATGCAACATTAATTTTTGAATTGAACTGTTTAGAAATTCGAATTAAAACATGATATACCATTAGAGTTGCGTTCAAATTTAACCGATATGTTAAAATTTAAACCGGGTACATATTATTAGAGACGCTGGGTTGCTTCTCTTTCGCTCGCCGACATTTTGTTTGATGATTCGCGAGGTCGCTTTCATGAGGAGGGTTTTCTCTGTCTTTTGCTCTGGGCTGGTCTCTATCCCTTTCGTTCTTGCACGAGAGGTTTATATAGGTTTATTGACCCACTAGTAACACACAACCGGTTTGTTGAGGTTACGTGGGTAAGCGTTAGGTACTTCTCGTGTGCCCGACCTCGTCTACTACAAAACAACCTATGCTATTACAAATGTCACGTGCTTAAATTTTTCGTAGTAATATTCATTGAAGATTTCTAAAACGTTTTGTTAAAAATGGGATGTTTTTATTTTTATTTTACTGTTGGACAATGAAATAAGTACCTACATAGGTAGATAATAAACAAATAACCTATTTGCAAAGCACTCTTTCTACAAAAATAAACCGCCACGCCGTTTCTCCCTACGAGTAGCCAGAGAGGATAGAACAATACTTTAATACGTCTGTTGCATACAGATCTCGCTTTCTCTACATTCATACATCTTCTACGGAAATACGATGATTATTCCGACTTTTGACGCTTGTCCATATTCAAGTATTTGTTGAATTTGTTCAT
This sequence comes from Micrasema longulum, assembly GCF_059751315.1. Taxonomy (NCBI): domain Eukaryota; kingdom Metazoa; phylum Arthropoda; class Insecta; order Trichoptera; family Brachycentridae; genus Micrasema; species Micrasema longulum. The sequence continues at coordinate 205,094 of NW_028278455.1, forward strand.
GCCGTATCTCTTTTGGTCTTCCTCTTTTTCTGCATCTATCATCACTGATATACATTTGTGCACCCATTGTCCATAGTTTTACCACTCATTCGCCCGACAGCATTCTACTTTCATCCTTGTTTTTTCCAATTCCGTACTTCGCTCCCATACATAAGGGTCGGCATCAGTACTCCACTGTAAACTGCTAATTTTGCCTCGTGCGACAAACATTTATTTGCCATTTAACATTTTTCATAATATTTCCATCCCTAGTGAACATACTTCCGGGTACACAATACAAAAATTCTTATACCTCAGAATCCCGCTTACAATGATCTCAATAAATAAAAATTGAGCTTTTGTTCTAAGGTAGGAACATAAATAATAAAACGGAACTGGTTTTTAAAATTTCATTTATTTATAAAAACAACTTAGCGTACTTTGTAATGAAATTGATGAAAAATTTTCAAAAAAGATATTAGCATTTTAGAATTCAAATCCCGTGATGTAAATGAAAAGCAATATTAGAGTGATTAGGTTTATATACGTTATTTTGGCCCACGCTCCCGTCGGGGGTGTAACTCAGTGGTAGAGTGTCTGCTTCGCATGCTGAAAGTCCTGGGTTCAAATCCCAGCTCCTCCAAACTTTTTTATGTTTTTTTTTCTTTTAAAAGCTTATTTTTACAGTAAAAAAATTAACGGTTTAAGATTATAAACAATGAATACCTACTAACATATATTATAAAACAACGCATATTAAACGGCATTACAGGAGAAAGTTTGGCTACTATATTATGGGGCCCAGGATGGCCAGGATTCGATTCGGTTAACATATTTTTTAGATCATCCTTAGCGACTTATTTTTATAAAACAAATTATTGAGATACGCTTAATTCGATGTACCAAAACAGTGACTCATTGGAATTTAAAAAAAATATTTTTATTTACTTGGATTTTAAGAACTAATACTAAAATGAAAAATTAATTTAGAAAATACAATATAAAGAATGAAAATTCGGCGTGCGTGTGTGATAAGATGCATGAATGTAAATAAAGAGAGATCTGTGGTCCGTTAATTTTATATGTGATAAAAATATATGTTTAGGATAGCTCGCGCAATGATTTTAGTTCTTTTAGGCACAATTTTTGGATAGAATTAAAATTAAAAAAATTCTTAACAATATTTAAATCATTAACTTTTTGGTCAAGCATTTTATTTAAATGTTATTAAATAATTACGTATAACCCCTTACCGACATTTCTGTATCTACCTTTTTTGAGACATACTCGTCTCTTCGTCAGGACACTAAACACTAGCATGTAAATACTACTATACACCTCCACAACTAAATATAAAATGCTCGTGTTCAATTTATTATATATGCTATATGAAACATGCGTTGTAAATCATCTTCTGATTCCGCTACTATGCTTGCATCGTGTGCATAGCACTTGATGTTAACGACCTTATCTCCCTCAGTCCTAAATTTACCACTTCCTTCATTCTTGAAAGCATTTTTATTTTGTTTGTGTGAGAAAAGTTTTTTGGTTTATGTGCGGAAGGGAAAGATGATGATGGTGTGATATATTTATTATTATTTATTTATTGTTTTTATAAACTTGTTATGGTTATATAAGAAATATTATAAGTTCTAGTCATGTAATGTCTCGTCTGGTTAGTGTCATCATGTCATAGTCATCATGTGCTTTTTCAGGTTGATTTTTAATCTGTCTCCAGTAATAATAATAATAATTTGATGTAAAGAAATGTAATGTAATAATAATATAATGTAATAATAATGTAATGTAATAATAATCGAATGTAATAATAATGTAATGTAATAATAATATAATGTAATAATAATCTAATCTAATAATAATGTATTGTAATAATGATGTAATGTACCCCCGGGTAACCCCCCTCGTTCGTTGATCGCGACCCCGGTGAGTGCGGATTTGTTATAAAGCGATATTTTCCTTAAAGTAGAGACTTTAGAAAATAAACTAAAAATAATCGAAATGACAGAAAATCGTAGTAATTTTGCAATCGTAAGTAGGGATTTCAAATTACCCGAGACTACAGTGCAATAATTGGGGTATTTTCACAAGTCGGGAATAACATTAAAAATATAATATTTGTTTAGAGCGAATTTGTACGATTCTAATGATATAAATTTCAATGTATTCAAAACTAGTTTTCTTTTATAATTTTCGGGTTTAAAAATCAGCACGTAAAAAACGGCTCGCAGTTGGCATCGCGTCATTTTGACGTCACGCGTTATGACCGTCGACTGCGTTTCTAACGAACATTGCGTATTGGCGCCAAAACGTCATACGTGCCATTTGTCCCACGTGGCGCGTAAAATCTCGTTTTCGGATAATTCTAAATATAAATATTTAAAACATTTGTAGAAAATATATCCCACGGCTACAAAAAAATATCAATACCGTAACTGTAGTAATTCTTAGCTCATTTATTTTTTTGATTTATTTTATTTTATTTGGGAAATCAACAGTTCTACATACATATTTATAGTAAAAAAACAGATATAGTGTATAAACTCAGAACTAATAACAGATTTACACAAAGTATTCAAGCTAGTAAAGAAAATATATTAAATATTAAATAAATACATATGAGTTTACACATAAAAAAAAAATATTTTCATATCCTCGTAAATATTTATCAATAATGAAAAACATTTTTTTTTAAGAACAGTAAGTTATTGTAAATTGGGATTAGGGCAAGGATGCTTGAAGAGAGGATAAGGAGGGGAAGGGAGATGTACATATTTATTATTAAAATGTCTACTAAGTAACATAATGCATTTTTAGTATAAATTTTAAATCGGGCAGAGTGATGTTTGTGTAATCTATATCTTCAAATTTTGTATTGTACACTGAAAAAGTCCTACGAAAAAAAGCATTTTTAACATACGATGTTTTACTTATTGGTACATGAAACAGGTGGTACCGTCTACAAATCCTGGCTGGCACATGTATTGTTATTAAATTAAGTAGTTCTGTACAGTCAACTATTCCTGTCATAATTTTGTGAAGTACAAAATTATGACAGGAATACACACTCTGCGGTATTGTAGAGAAGTGATTCCATGGTAGGTGGAGGCAGTGAGAGTTGATACATAAGAAATACCGGTTTTGTATTTTAGGTAATTTATACATTTGTTTTGAATATTTTCTATTCTTGTTATATATATATATATAGCATACTGAGGATTCCATATCTGAGATGCGTATTCCAAATGGCTTCTGACAAACGTACAATAAAATGAAATTAGGGCCTTTGGATTATCAAATCATTTAAAAATAAGAATAATAAGAAAACATGAAAATACCCCATTGTGCAACAAATAGACAAAATTCAAAATCTTCGGGATCATTTAAAATCCGAAAATTGAGAAGTTTTTAAAATAAGCGAAGGTTGGTTTGATTGGTTCAAAAAACTATCAAACTTGCATTGCCTTGTTTCTTTATTGTTTTGAATTACATATGTGCTTTTCAAAAAACGAATTGAGTCAAAGTAAAGCCTAGGAATTAAATTCATTCTTTTTTTTAAAGCCAACGAACAGGCTTAAGTAAGCCCTAATATATTGGCATCAATGAGTTATACTTAATCAAAACAGTCTTAAAATCTACTTAAATTTACAAAATGTATAATTAACAAAAGGTATAAATATGGCATAATCTAGGCGGAAATGGCAAGTGTGACATCGCGAGTCAGGAGAGACAACACCGCTTGCTTCTTAAATGCCTACCCCTGCTGTAGGAACACATCGACCGTACCGTTTAGTGAGATTTCGTTCACTGTTCTGAGGATCCTTGGCAGAGGAGAAAAGAATCCGATGTTAGTTTTACAATTTCCCACAGCAAAGACAGGATTGGTATGCAAGTTACGGCGAGGTACATTAAGGTTTATCTGAGCAAGGATATCATGGGCATCTATACAGTTAGATATTAATTTGTGCAAGAATATCATTGGGCAAGAATATCATCCTTATTCTTATTTGTAAAATACTTTGCCTTATATGATTTATAAATTAAAAAAAATAAATTAACTATTCTTTTTTTTTAATAAGGATTGATAGTTCGTCATAATCGTGAGTAAAATATTTTCATACATCAATTATTTCCAGACTCGTGCGTCAGTCCCGACTATTTCCATCACCAATTGATCAAAATCAAGAATAAATTGTTCGAAATGGACCTACTATTGGTCGTAAACGATATTGATCAGCGTTCATATAGGATAAGGTGGTCTAAAGCACGGCCCGCGGCCCGTGACGAGCGGTGATTTTTAAATAAGTAATCTACAAAAAATGATCATTAATTTGTACCTGCATGTAGGTACTTAATATGTAAGTAATATAATTATTTATTCTGTGGTTCGATGAAAATCTACTCAAACAACAATAAATTGAACCTAGTAATGCAGAAAGCAGCCAGTCTGCAATTTCGCAATAATAAAATATTGGTGTTCTGCTAAAAACATCCAGACCGCTTTTATACAAAAAACTGTAATAATCACCTTCTAAAAATAGTGCCGATCATAAAAACGGCATTCCTTAATTGCCGTTTTTAAAATAATTAAAAATAATAAAAACGTACTTAAAAATAATTAAAACTAGTCAAATACATAATAAGATTCTTCTTTGTAATGTAAAAAAAACTAATCTATCCATTGTTTACCATGTTTTGTCAAAGTCCGAAGCATTCCAACTGTTGTATATATTTGATTATTCACTCGTTTCAAACAGGTGCTTTAATATCAGTTTCACTTTTTTTATAGCTGGCTGGTTTCTGCATAACTACGTTCAACTATTGTTAACTTTGCGATATACGTAGCTTTACTATACGCTATTTTAATACAACACTTGTGAGCACTAGCCGATTCCTTTTTGAATAATGCCAAATGAATAATGCCAAAAAAGCCACTTCGAACGCCACATGTGCTATGTGATCAACGGTATCCTATTAAACAAAAATGGTCCTTCAGAAAAAATGATAGAAATACTAGTTTCCAAATAGAGATCTTCAAATAATATTTGTAATCTCCAAGCTTGTTTTAGTACTGAAAAAACGCGATTAGGTTAAAGATGTACAATATAACGTACTTTTTTGTATGGAGGAATATGCTGATGTAATCGGCTAGTTTCATCATTTACTGACGACGGGCTGAGCGCTGGGCGCTCATCATAGATATTTTTTGTAAGAAGATATAAACGGTGGTGGTGATTTTAATAAATAATAATTATTTGATTTATTTTCCCATAAACATAGTTACTATAAAACATTATAATAGAAAGTCAAATATAATGGTAAGCTGTGCATAATCGCTTATTTGGACGATTAGCTCCTTCCAGCGGCTTATATTTGTGCGGCCCGCGACGTATTTTTGATCTATCGCAAATATGAAAATTTTCCTTTTACAGAATTTATTTCGTAAAACATTATTCTATTTTTATGGTATCTTAAATAAATTAATGAAATATTTATTCATATGGCAACAAGTTTTCTGTACAATTATTAGGACAATTTCCGAACGGAGTATTTGTTTCTCCAAATGAACGAATATTGGCTTAAAAATGGCGTCGATGATGGCCAGTATGAATTTTATAAAATCTAAATATAGGTCTTCACTGTCAGATTAGTCACTTATACACGCACTGCGTCTGGCAATAACTAATATTAATGTTGATATTGACAGAATTGTAAAAAAAATAATTAAGGAAGAACTAATAAAATTATTATAATTACAATAAAACAATTACATCCCCGTATTCTTAAGAGTTTGTTTCCGCGGCCCTCCAATCTATTTAGTTATGTAGATTGGGCCAGGATGGTATCTGGTTTGAGCTGCCCTGATATAGTCAATTAAACGTATAGACACATCGTTCTTGGTTATTAGATACCAATCAATGATACTAAGCGACTAGAAGTAACCGGTTTACACCACTTTTTATCACTCATAATAGAACTTTTTACCATTTATTGATTATTATGTCCACACAGCAATGAAATTTCGCTACAATATGTATCTGAAATCTGAATCTGAGTGCCTGTTATTATAAGCCATAAAAACAATGATTGTTTTAAACTTATCTGCACGTCGTGGTGCGTAGGAAACTGAATAAGTGCACCATCATGTTACCACCAATAAATGTATGTTAATTGTTTTATTAACTTTTTAAAATTTATTATTATTTTCAACCAACAGACAGGATTACTAAATTAACCCTTAAAGATTAGTGAATAAATCATCATCACCAGTCCCTTTCCGTACCTAATGGTGCATAGGGCACTGTATTGGTACACCAATCGCAGCGTATCATTTTTTTGTTACATGAAGTAAGGATGAACAGTCTTACGCTTCAGGTACCAGTCCAAGGACTGTTAAATATTCTGGTGTGAAAACACCCATTTTAATAAATATTTCATTAACCATGTCGGGAATCGAACCCGGGGCCTTTTGCTTGGTAGACAAACGCGCTGACCATTACACCACGAGGCCGACAAAAAATGGCAAAGAAAATAATTATCAGATTTGACAGGGTTTAAAGCACGCCCTCTATACAGGGTGTTCTTTAAACCCTGTCAAATCCGAAAGCACGATGATCGGTATGGGCAAGAAGATATATTAGCATATCAAAAAAAATATTTAGAACAAAGAAAATTAAAAAAAAAAATTAATAAATAAACAAATGGTTGCTTACTTCTGCAGGGGTAAAGCGAAGGGGGTGCAGACAAACGGTTGTCGGTGTATCAGAAACCTCCCTCCCCACTCCTCGTTTCTCCCCTGCAGAAGTAAGACACCATTTGCTTTTTTTTTAAATATATATATTTTTTTTAATTCAATTTGTTCTAATAATTTATTTTAATGTGCCAATATATCTTCTTGCTCATACTTATCATCGTGGTTTCGGATGTGACAGGGTTTAAAGAACATTATATGAATAAATAAAATTGAAATTGGCTGGTTTAAAGGAACGTTACGCAGTGTGTAAAGCGGCAACTTAAACCAGCCAGTGACAGGTCATTAGCCCTGTAGATGCCTAGACTTATATATTCCCTTCTCTAAAAAGTTCTTCATCTTTGTTGTAATATCTTAATATGAACAGCTTCCCAGGGAGTTGAATCCAGTCCTTATCTACAAAAATTTGGGCAAACTCAAAATATTGTAAAATAATAATTATTTTATTTTATTTTATTTGGGAAACTAACAGTTCTACATACATATTTATAGTAAACAAACAGATATAGTGTATAAACTCAGAACTAATAACAGATTTCCACAAAGTATACAAAGTTAGTAAAGAAAATATATTAAATATTAAATACATACATATAAGTTTATACATATAAAAATGATATTTTCATTATCTCGTAAATATTTTTTAATAATCAAAAAATTCTTTTCGTTGTTTTATTTTATTTTTTTCCCATAAACATGGTTACTATAAAACATTATTATCGAAAGTCAAATATAATGGCAAGCTGTGCACAATAGCTTATTTTGACGATTCGCTTCCGCAATTTACCCAGTAATAGAGGACAAAACATGGGTTTCGACATAGTAGTAATATCATCATATTTGGAGTTACCGTAGTTTTCCTCTCGCATACATAATTTTATTGTTCACTAGTATGTACTTAAAGAAGTACGTTTTGTACTTTAAAGTATATATATATCATCTGCCCTTCGTTAAAAAAATGACCTCGATGACCTTGCGAATTGCACGAGTTAAAAATTGGCAATAATAAATTACTTGTCAATTACAACAATCATGTGCGTCTTTCAATGGTTATACAATGTAATTTGTGTTATACTAACACTGTTATGAATACGCGTTGATGTTGATCGTTGACAACAAGCAAAAAATCACCGGTTGCCAAAATCGTCACGAGACAATTCATTGATTATTTGAACATGATTTATTATGATTCATTTGGACGTTATTTGGAACTTCTCTGATAAGTTTCTAATTTATCCAATGCTGAAACAAATGATACCGTTTTCCTGTACAAAATATGCAATAACAATTTAGATTGCCCTCAACTGCTTGAGAAAATTAAAATTCGTTTTCCTCAACGTACAACTCGGCTGCAACAATTATTTAATTTTGGTATTTCAATCACACGTTTTTTGCTGAAATAGATAGGTATATATTTCCCCACTTTAAACAAATTTAAAGAAAATGCCAGAACCCAAATTAAAAATAATAATTATAATTTAATCTAACTGTACCTACCTGATATTTTATTTTTTTGAACACTTTAATATTGTAATTATTTTCTTCTGCTTGAAAGAAGAAAGAAGGGAGGACTAATAGCTCCGTATTTACCGTATGGATCCGCCGACGAAAGGATTTTTAAGTCCGAGTAAACAAAAAACTTTTTTTTATTTTTTAATATTTAACTTTTATTGTAATATTTTATTTATTTTTTTTGCTTGCTGAAATTTACTTTTCTAATCTTAGCCTATAATATCCAAATGAAGTACTGTTCATCGATCAGCATAGAACAATCTATGCTTTTGATTCTTCACTGACCCGTCTTTGTCGTATTGCTAACTCAAGACAAGATCTGTTTTTTTTGTTAAGTTTACTACGATTTAATCGTTTAAATCGTGTGTTAAACAAATAGTCTAGGAAACTATAAACTCCATCCTCGCAAACGCTCCTCAGTCCAAAAAAACGGATATCAACTGTCTTTTAATCAATAATGTTGAGATGAATGAACCTAAGCAGATTTGTGCAGAGTTCAACAAGTTCTTTATATCAGTTGGTAGCAACTTGGCAAAAACAATTTCATCAGATCCTGATGACAAAAATACAATTTGTAATACTGCTAAGACTAATTGTTCGTTTTTTATGCACAGAACAAACAAATCTGAGATTAAAGCTATTATTTCAAAACTTAAGAAAAGATCAGCACCTGGCCTCGATGGTGTCACTCCTGCTGTCCTTGGGATCTGCAGAGATCAATTAGCAGATCACCTTGCAATTCTTGTAAATGAATCGTTGTTAACTGGTGTCTTTCCAGATCAGCTTAAGATGGCAAAAATTGTCCCAATATATAAGAACGACTGCAAAAAAGATGTGTCCAACTACAGGCCAATATCAATTCTTTCGGTATTTTCAAAAATTTTCGAATACGTAATCAAAGATAGGTTAATAAAATATTTGAATCTGAATAATATTATTACAACCCAACAGTACGGTTTTCGGAAAGGCTCTAATACAAAATGTGCTGCTTTTGATTTTATTTCCAACTTACAAAAAAACCTAGACAGGGGCAATTTCGCAGCTGGTATCTTTATAGATTTAAAAAAAGCTTTCGACACTGTTGACCACGAAATTTTACTAAATAAACTTGAACACCTGGGAGTGGTAGGTACTCCTCTTGAACTAATTCGTAGCTACCTCACCAACAGGTACTGTTCGGTTCAAATTGGAGAGTGTTCAAGTGAATTTGGAATGATAACATGTGGTGTGCCTCAGGGATCCATTCTTGGTCCACTATTATTCTTAATCTACATTAACGATGTCACTACTTGGGGCATAAAAGGTACGCTTCAATTATATGCTGATGACACTATCATCTTCTATAACTGCCCTACGATTGAGGAACTGGAGAATGCAATGCAAAGAGATCTCGCTCACCTTGCGAATTGGTTGAGAATTAATAAATTGAGCTTAAATGTTAAAAAAACTTCGTATATTCTATTTGGAAATAAAAAAAATATCCATCTCAGCATTTTACTCGGAACGAATCAAATTGAAAGAGTACATGTCACTAAATATTTAGGGTTATTGATAGACTCCCAACTTTCATGGAACCATCAATTTGACCACGTAAAATCCAAGATTGTACCTGTAACTGGAGTTCTGTATAGACTTAGAGGTTTACTTCCTAAACCTATTCTACTTTCAATTTATTATGCCTTGATTCACTCACACTTGATTTATCTATCATGTATTTGGGGTTTTGCAACACAAAAACTGATCTCAGAGATCCAGGTTCTCCAAAACAGAGCTTTGAGGAGTATTTTCGGTCTGCCTTGGGATACACATGTAAAAGATATATACAGGCAAACCAAAATACTTCCCTTTAAAGTCATACCTATGCATGATATCACCAGCACCATACTAAACATTTTAAATTTCTCAGCTCTTACAAATTTAAAACACCCCCTTAATAACGAGATACATAGCCACAATACGCGTAGCTCAAGAAATCTACATATACCGAAATTTAATTCAACGAAGTTTGGAAAAAAGTCTTTGGAGAATATCTCTCGAACTCTCTATAACAAGCTACCAAGTAAAATTAAAGAAAACAAAATTCGTAAAGTGCAAAGCGTGGCCCTTAAGAATTTCTTCCTAAACCTTTTTATAGAAAACAAATATAAAGGTTATTTTTGACTGGATATTAATTTGATCTTTTACTGTTTCTATTTATAAGAAATTGTGTTTGTTTTCCTTCTTTTTGATTGCTTGCTTTTTAATGGTTTGTTTTATTTAAGGTTTCTCTATATCTGATGTTTAATGCTTTTTAGCTAGGATGTATGTTTTTTTTATTTTATAATTGCATATTTGTAGGATAAAATAGTATTTTTCTTGTTTGTTCTTCATACTATGTACTTTTTGGTTAGGATGTATATTGTATATTTTATAATTGTATATTGTAGTATAAATTTATTAGTCTATCATATTATGTATTTTGTTATAATTGTTATACATTAAACTGGTCCATTTCTGGTTGATCTTTAAATGATGTACTTTTTTTATAATTGTTAGATTTTTCTTTCAAGGTAAGATGTTTGTTTGTAGTTAGGATGTATATTTTTAATTGTATAATTGTTACACTTTAAACTGGCATATCTCTATTGAAATTAATCTGATCTGGTTGATCTTCAAATTTCTATTTGTATGAACTGGTTTAAGATTAGCCAGAAATGCGATGTCTCTTGTAACTCTTTATATCATGTACTTTATAAAATTGTTATATTTTCCTCAGTCCCGGAATGAGTTCTAATAACTCCTGGGAGTATAATGTATATGCATTGTATGATTATATTAAATAAAAAATAAAAAAATAAAATAAATCTTGTCTTGATGTCCCTTATGTTTGTCAATGTTTCTTTTATTATTTTTAAATGTTTTTAACTATTCTTATATTGCAATATTTATCCCAATAAATTGTATAAATGGACAATGTCCGTTAAATAAATAAGTATAAATTATTCATAATAATAATAATTTCGCTTTACTCAGGAGTCAGGAGAGAACATTTTCCATTCCTCGACAAACCACATCATTCTTTAGCAATTCCTGCTCTGTTGAAGGTGCCAGACTCCGAAATGTAAAAATTACACATATTTTGGTAATTTATTTATTTATTTTATTCACAATATAATATATTTATGTAACATTTATTGAGACACAAATCCCAACTTCATGGAACCAAAGTCCTGTGTTGAGCTAGGACGAATATACGTATAACACTTTCACAATGTACATATCACCATGCGTATTATACAGAACAAAAATATCATTAAAAAATACATGGCATATCAACATATATAAGAACATGCATAATAAAAACATTTAAAATACATGAAAAAATTACATTGAAAAAACTACTCAAATATTAAAAAAACCATCAAGGCGTTTCTCACTCAAATCCCCCCCCCCCCCCAAGGAAGACATCAATACATATGATCAGAGCCCCAATTTCTTATTATTTTTTTAATTTTGTATTTGAAGCACTAACTTTGTGGTTATTCATTATAATAAAATAAATAAGTAAAAAAATGTTTGTAACCACCTATTTTTTATTTTTTCTACCGACCGGTTTCAAAGCTATAGGTACAAGCTTCTTTATCAATGTTAACTTGATATGTATGTTGACATTTGTGAGGTTAAAGAGCTGAAACCTTTATTGCTGTGAAGAGATTCATTTGACTGAATTATTTCACATTCTAGGCAACGCCTAAAAACAATTTTCCAATTTTCAAACGTCTTCTTGGACCAGTTGGTTTTATTACAATATTTGAATTTGTCCAAATGTTTGTAGACATAAGACTAGATTTCAGCCTATCGGGAGTCATTAAGGTTAACAAATTACAACAGGGATGGAGAATACCTTAAAGTAGGGAATATGGAAGTCTAGGCATTGAATGTTGCACAGTGGCCACTTAAACCAGCCAATGACAGGTCATACGCCCTGTAAATGCCTAGACTTCTATGTTCCCTACTAAGGTACTAAGGTATTATCCATCCCTGTTGTAATTTGTTAGTCTTAATGACTCCCAAGGGGGTGAAATCCAGTCTTTTGTCTACAAACATTTCGACAAACTCAAATATCAATGAAATAGTTTATACATCATTTTTCTTTCTTCATCATTAGTATGTAATAGTGTATTATTTTGTTTTTTTAATTGTGTTGTGATAGAAATAAACATTGGGATTGAAACATTGAAAGTGATCCTGATAATGTGCGTGGTTTAGAATGATAGTGTTCACGCTTCATGCTCTGTGTGCAGGAATCAATAGTTGCCAGTTCCATGGAGATGCACTCAAGCAAGCGCATTACATGCTTCACACCGACAACTTGACTAGCTAGCTAGCTACACACGCAAGGTTCAAATTACAGTTTCCAAGTACAACGCCATTTCTAGATAACGATTGAGGTGGACGTAGGATAAACAATATCCGTAAAATAACACCCTATCTACGTACATATTTTTTATGATAATCAGTCATTCAATTAGTTTTGTTCCTATTATCGACGTTTTTTTACACATTTTAAATGCTACGCGTAAAAAACACACAAAAAGTTATAGTTAGACTGGTAAACTGTATTAATTTCATTAAAAAAGGGCTAAGAATGAGGAAGTACAGTTTTTTAAAAAAATATTTGTTTAATAGATTATCAAACAAAGCAGAAAAAAGAGTGTATCGTATTATCCTCGCTATGATTTTTTAACGTTTTTATATTTTTTTAATTACTCCGCGCGTGATGTCACAAGTTCTCTTCGTTGGGTTGTCCCGATTGGAGTAGTCGAGGGTTGGCTTCCCGGAAATCTACAGGGTGTTCTTTAAACCCTGTCACATCCGAAACCACGATGATCAGTATGAGCAAGAAGACGTATTGGCACATTGAAATAATTTTTTAGAACGACTATAAATCTTAAAAAATAAATTAAAGAAAAAAACAAATGGTTGCTTACTTCTGCAGGGGAGAAACGAGGAGGGGGAAGTCTGATACACCGTCAACCGCACGTCTGTTTTTTTCTATATTTTAGTTTTAAAGATTTTAGTCGTTCTAAAAATGTATTTGATTGTGCCAATACGTCTTCTTGCTCATACTGATCATCGTGGTTTCAGACGTGACAGGGTTTAACGAACACCCTGCATAGCACTCTATCGTTGGTTGATTTAGAAGAACTTGTGACATCTTCGCCGAACAAATTAATGCTCTGATTTTTACCGTGCGTAGAAAAACATTTTTTTACCCAATTTCTTGCGGATTCTGCGGCTTTCAATCCCTATTTTACAGAGCATTCAACTGCCAGTCCAGGGACAGTGAAAGAACCACTTTTATAATCATTATTTTACATTGACTCTACCAGGAATCGAACCCGGCACCTCACGCATAGGCGAACGTGCCAACCACTGCATTCTGGGGTAGATTAATCTTTACTTGATTACTCTTTTTGGTGTTTTTTTTCAGAAAATAATCGTTCAGAGTTCTAGTCCTATTTCACACACACATCTAACTGTATTATTCATCCGCATGGACAAGGAATACAATTTTACATGTAAATTATCAACATCATCATGATTTTTATTTTTACATCCAGTGGTGCACAGGGTACTGCATTAGCACTTTAATTACGGTGTTACTTTTCATATATTTACTTGAATGAAAGGTGATTAGTCGATGGATAATGAAATATTGCAGTAGAAAATCACCTTCCACCAATATTTCGTCAACCTTGCCAGGAATCTAACCCGGGACTTCAAACATGGTACCACTATACTATAAGGTGAACTTATCTCTACTCGATTTTCTTTTTCGGGATTTTTACCTGAGAGCAGTTATCATATAAATTATATTTATCAATTTTTAGCGGAAAACTTAAGTGAATACGGGCAACAAAATGAACGGCGTACTAAGCACAGTAAATGCTAATAAAATATGTCAATCGAAGCTAAACTGGCAGTGCACAATGGAGGTTTAGTCCCAACACCTATGTATGGAAGTGAAACATGGAACTGTTAGAGGAAGGATGAAAGCCGAGTGAACGCGGTTGAAATGCGATTTCTTCGGCGAATGTGTGGGAAATCAATGTATGATAGGGTTACTAATAATGAAATCAGACTAGGGTGTAAATCTGAGTCAAGTTTAATTGATATGATTAAGAAAAGGTCTCTGAGATGGTTTGGTCATGTTAAGTAAATGGACGACAAAAGAATGGCAAAACAAGTATACATAGCGGAAATGAACAGTAACGTGAGACGAGGATGACCAAGGAAGACGTGGCATGATCAGATAGACCAAAATCTCAAGTCTGGTCATGTCAAAACCAGACAGAACCGAAGGGCATGTATGACAAGGAGTAGAATGTGGAAAGAGCTAGGAATGTATGCCAGGATAGACGTGTGTGGCGGTCCATTCTCTCTGCCTACCATGACGGGGAAATGGTGTGATGGTAGTAGTAGTAGTGATGGTAGTAGTAGTAGTAGAAAAAGGCCGGTTTTAGGTTCTGTACCTTCTGTGCCTATCCTACGATTACATTATTATATTGCGCAAGGTTAGGAATCCATACAATTCCAGATGATTCATTATTATTACTGCAATTTCGCAATATAGACATTATTATTACCCATGTTATTATCGTTCGAATTATTTATTAACAAGCGAGTTTTCAATAGAGATAAGAGTTGCGCATTTTTAAAACACACACGTAGTATAACGCCATTAAAAAATACTACGCTTATATATTTATTTCTTCATAATTTTTGCATTATACATAAAACATGAAACATTAAATGTGGTGTATTTTCCATAACTTCCTTCCATACTCTATCCCACCTGCTGACAATCTCCTGTTATATTTCTATTTCGAATATACCGAGTTATCTTTATTTTTATTATTATTACATTTTTCTTATTATTTTTTTACCTAAGTATGTTAAGTATTAAAATCCCAAAGTTATTATATAGAACAACGTATAAAACAACTGTGTAATATGTATAGAAATATTGTTATTATATTAATTCATAATTTTGTAATAGAACACTGTTATGTTAAATGTATTTATGTTTATGTTTATAAAAGGCATTTGTGCCGTGTACACACTAATAAATAAAAATAAATAAACTTAGCGGGTTATTCCCTAAAAAATACACAAAAACAAAGTGTCCTCACTGAGGTAACCCGTTCTTATTCTTAGAGGTGGAGGTCAGCGCTATATAAGATCCTGACGTCACTGCGACCAGTGAAGATCTATTGTGACGGGTCCCCGTGAATAGTTCTCGCCCTCCAAGCCCAGGTCTATAAAGAGCCTGACTACTGTGTGGAAGGCGAGAGTTTTCGTTTTGCTAAATCTCCCCCTTCAATCCCAGATCCGTAAAGTATCGGGCTATTAGGTAGGGGGCGAGCTCTTTAACATTCTCAGGGCCGCAATTATGAACGCTATCTTCATCTGTATATATCGAGACTGTATACTTAACTTCTGTACTATCTGTATCTACCTCGGTATGTTCTACCTGCTTGTCATCTCGATATCATATGATCGAAACAAATCAATGAATGACCGCAACAATTTAGTCCGCGTTCCTCACGTCATTAACATTTAAAATAGTTCTCATTTATATTCCAAAGCGATTATAAACGAATAAATCCCAATTCAAGGAAAAAATACTTGCTTGAACATAATTTTTATATGACTTTTGACAATTACCAAGACGGTATGCTTAATGATCGTCTGTATTTATTTATTTATATACTGAGCGATTACAAGGCCGGCTCTCGATACACTCAAAAAGATAGTAAATCGGATGAAAAAATATAATAACTAATTATTTTTTTTATTCTTACGCCTAGATACTCTCATATGTTAATAGGGCAAAATCTAGCGACATTATTTTTTGCATCTAGGCGTTCGTTTTGCCAAACTGACAGTTATGTCGGAATTTAATTCGACTTCAAATTTTACTTATTTCTCTCTAATATTTTTAATAGGCTTTTAAGAAAAAAGTACCAACCTCAGAACGATTAAAAAAATAAGTAAATCGTAATGAAAGGAAAAATGCTTGGTGGAACAAACTTTTTGTCACTTTTAATGCGTAGATAAACGTATCGAGGAGTTCTAGACCCGTCGCGTGTCGGTACAAACCGATGTACTTGTATCGAAACTTGATGGTGGGGGATCGGTAGTGTATCTTTGTAATCGGTAGGGAGATTTTTATCTTCAACTATGACGTCATATTGAAGGTATGTCATTTTAGTGCGTAGATATGCATACCATGACGTACGCTTCCTCTTGTTTCATATTGATGTACTTACTCAAAACTTAAAGGTAGGGGGCCGGTAGTGTATCTTCGTAATTGCTAGAGAGAATTTATCTTCAACTATACCATTTTGGCGAAGGTATGACGTCCTTATCTTTCCATCATAATCGAGACCCAGGTATAACCAGTGGTCCCCCGAGGATGAGGCTTCTTTTATTGAGGAAAGCATCATATTCACATAAAATGTGCTCAGGTGTTTCCTCATCTGCACAGCAGAACCTTCATCTAGAAGTTTCGGAAAGATTCATTCTAGCAATGTGTTTGTTCAATCTGCAGTGCCCTGAAAGGGCTCTAGTGATAACCCTCATTTGATTTCGGCTGAGATTTATTAGGTCGAAAGCAAACCTTTGCGAGTACCCTGTCGATAACAGTACACTTTGTTTTGCATGTGAAAATCACAAAATTTAAAAACAGTTATTACTTAAAGTTAAAAAAAACTGTATGTACGTATGTGTATTTAATTTCTCTGTGTATACTTATATATTATTTATATTACAAAATGTACAAAAATATAAACATAAACCGTACCTGTGTACTGTGTGGAGCAGATATTTTCAATTTTAAGTTATTTCAGGTTATGAAGGTGAGGAAGTAATCTCGAAATATAACTCAAAAGTTAAAATTTTGTCTACAAACATTTGGACAAACTAAAAATATTGTAGCTAAACAAGCTGTTCCTATTATGTAAAAATTAGTTTTTCAATCAGCGAAAAATATATTTTGCTTGCATCTACTTTTACAAATTGAATATAAATGTTTTGGTAATCGAGCGAACACTTTATTCAGGAAAATTCAGGTATTTCATTGGAATGTAAATATTTTTTCAGTACATTCCTTCAGATAATTTAATGAGGTTTGTTCTGCATCTGGTTAATGTTTAGCGTTGAATTTGAACATCAACCAAAGTATTCTATATTAATACACATTACGTTGTTTTTTTTTTGTAATAGCTGCGTAAAAACCATAGTTCGATGTGCTTTTAAAAATAAATTGATTGGCACAGAAAAAAAGCAATAATTGTCAAAAAAAGGTGTAAAAGACACACTATTCAGGTTTTCTGCTTTTGAAAAAAATCGGAAACATGGACAAGCGTTTTCGACTCGATGGCAGCTCTTAGGTAAACATCTAGAATAAGGAAATTGAGTAAAGATAAGTCCACCTAGATGTGTAGTGGTCGGCGCGTTCACCTATTATTTTTAAGGTCCTGGGTTCGATTCCTGACAGGATGGATGTGAATGATTGATTTTAAAGGTCGCTTGAACGGCAATATTTCATTGTAGAAACAAGAAAGTTCAGAAGGACTGGCACCTGAAGCGTAGACGGATTACCCTATCCTCATGCAACAGATGATATAAAAAAAACTGCATTTGGTTTACCAATGCATTGCTCTATGCATCACTGGTGCATTGAGAATGATGATACCATAAAAAATAATAGCGCAATTAAAATCGACGGTCCCCATGTGCGACTATACTATCGAACCTACATTTTCGAGGATCAGATACTGTAGAATTTTCAAACATGTATCTATTGTATTTCAATAAACACATGTTTGTGCAATTCTTCAGAACCTAATAGCTTCTTCAAAAAACGTTCAGATTTTTTTTTGCTTTCATGTAAACCTCGCAAAATGCAGAATCGACAGTATACGTAGAGACCGTCGAAATAACATAAGCTATTTAATGGTGCAGACATTACAGTTCTTCAATGAATCAAACTCTTTTCAGGCTGGTTGGGTTTTCTCCAATTTGTAATTTATCCGGGTATTTCATTAGGAGACAGAAAAACTAATACATGGATATGAGCGGGATTCAAGGTCGCAGATGTAGTCCACAGGGTTACCCACCAGAAATTGAACTGGGCTGGTCATACAGCCAGAACCAGACTCTGGATGGACTAAATACATCTTGGAATGGCGACCTCTAGGTTCTAACAAGCAGAAGCGTCGGCAGGCCTCAGGAAAGATGATTTGATGACACAAGACGGGTTGTACGGGACGCTGTTGGATTCGGTTTGCTCAGGAAAGGGAGATGAGAGATCTAAGTGGGAGGTCTATGTCCACCATTGGGTGTGAGAGGGCTGATGAAGATGGCGATGATGATCATTCAAGATTTTATTGCTTTGAACATATTCTTTGTACCTATCTTATTTTAGGTTTTGCCGGAATAAGATGTTTTGAGAAAGAATGACTCAAATTTCCTGGCTATAAACAGAAGAACCACTTGTAAACAATTTTAATGACATAATAAATAATGCAGAAAACGTGTTTAGATAATTCTAATTTCTAACACGATATCCTTGTATTTAAAAAAAATATTTTTATTCTGGGATAAACAAGCTATAAATATTATTATAAGTACAAGCTAAAATTGGCCTCAAACGGCGCCAATTATATATAATCATAATTTTAATGCTGGGTTTACACGAGGACAATACAATAGACAGGAAAATGATGTCTTGTCCCAGCTCCGTTAACAGTCCTGACCGCGCAAGTCAGGACAATGTGACAATACAATATTTTGCCACACGTGGAAAGATGAGTAAATGAGTACGCGACAACGCGCCGTGCGTTTCGAGCGAGTTACACCAATATATGATAATATATTGGAATTGTTAAAAGCCGAACTAAAAAATAAATATTCAATTTTTCTTTCGACCTTTTTGCAGAAAAGATTCACGGAAGCGTCACGTTCGCATTGAGCAAATGGCTATTGTACACCATAGATTATTGTACACCATTCTGTCCGTGCGCGTTCACACGAGGACAACGCGGCCATGCGCGATGGTGGTGATAATACACTGTCCTTCGAAGATAGCCTGCCCGTCTATCTCTGTGAAAATATCTTCGTCCATTGTCCGGTCCTCTAAATTGCTGTTTACACTAGAGCAATACTTCCATCATGAGCAAAAAGACAGCTTTTCGACAAAAATCTCAAAATGAATTAAATATGATGTAATAATGTTTGATAGGTAATTTCGAACTATTTGAGATAAAGAAAAAAGCAGTAAAAAATCATTTGGTACTAAAAATGATTTAACGTTTTCCAAGTTTTTAAAGCAATAACATAGTATCTAGAATTTTATAAGCAAAAACACATTCTAGATATGACACATACAGGTTTTATGCTTAGAAACAGTTGTCACAACGTGTTTCTACTTATGATTATTCATAGTTTTCAAAAGTTTATCTCAAAATATGCTACTACTACTACTACTACTACTACCATCACGCCATTTCTCCGTAGGGGTAGGCAGAGAGAATGGACCGCCACACACGTCTATCCTGGCATACAATCCTAGTCTCTTCCACATTCATACATCTTGTCATACATGCCCTTCGGTTCTGTCTGCTTTTGACATGACCAGACTTAAGATTTTGGTTTATCTGATCATGCCACGTCTTCCTTGGTCGTCTTCGTCTCACGTTGCCGTTCATTTTCGCCATATATACTTCTTTTTCCATTCTTTCGTCGTCCATTCGTTCTACGTGACCAAACTATCTCAGATATGGCTTCTCAATATGGCTGTTCACGCCAGCTAGTGCAGAGTTCTCGCTTCGATGGTCTCGCCAATCTCGGGTGACATGCGAATGAGGAAAAAGACACAAAGTTTCTTCAAAATATTATTTATTTTCTAAATTCCGCAATGTCACATAAATTACAATAGAATACAGTCTGAAAAAGTTGAGCGGGCACATATAGTCATTAAATACACAAATCAGCTCAAATAAAACCACAGGGCAATCACACCCTCACACTCGTAACTCGTAACACTCGAGGATGCGTACACTCCTCGCCTGCTACGGTCTGACTTTCCGTCAGAAACTCTGCAAGCACACTTGCAGACTTCAAGAAGAAGACTAAAGCTTGTTCCTCTCTCACAAGCTTTCCAAAATCTATTTCGATTACATTCTACAAAAAATAACTCTGATATATTAGTGCCAAACAAAATATATCTGAGACCTTTTGAAACAATTGCAAGATTTCTCTTCCTCAATAAATTAAATTATATGTGACATCCCAGGACAAGAAACAATAAACTAAACTAGTTATCCTAGGATCTTAACACTTAAGTATAGGACAAATGTCCGGTTCTTTGAAATATTATATAAAAAAATACAAGGGTACAAAGTATACACCGAAAAATATCTGAACTTCAGTAGACGACATTTAAAAGGGCATAAAACAATAATTCACGATATACGACACTTAAAGAAATAAAAATCTTGCAAAGTAGAACAATAACATCCGAAATTGCTAGTCGGTATACAAAATTAACCAATAAAGCGTTCTTTGTAAAGTATTATTTTAACCCGCCAAATCTTCGCAACGAAGTTGTCAGTAATTTAAATACGTTCTTTACAAAATGTATTATTTAATAAACGAAATATTGAACAATGGCTTTAGCGAATACCTGCCTTTTTGCTTATGAGGGCAGAATAGGTCCGATTCTGGGACAGGAAAATTGTTCTTGTGTGAACACCACTTAATACTCGTAATGCCTGAGGTTCATAATTTTGACAGCTTGAAATAAAAACAATTCCCCGGGACTATTTCCAAACTTCTGTGGGTAGTTGGCACGCTCTGTCGGCGGCAAGGCAAGACTAATCGGGGGAAAACTAAACATCACATTGTTACTATGGTATATTATGAACTATGTTGTGCGTATGAAAACTTGTAAACAGAAAATGGAAGTGAGGTTTCTAGTTGTGTGCCAAAACTTCGTGTCCTTGATCCCCGAAGCGCTGAATCATAAAACGAGACTACGTGACGCATTGCATGGATTTACAGGGAGGAAGTTCAGTGTTTTTTTTTATTATTTGTGTATAGACTGTTAAACTAAGCCAAATGTTATTTTTATTTAATTTGTGTGGTATTATCAGCGCTACGATTTTTTAAATTGGTAGAATAAGGATAGGAATACCATCTTTATTCTACCGCCATAATCACTATCACTATCACTCCCTCTCACTTCTGAGACTATCATTCCCTCTCACTTCTGTTCAATGTACTTCATAGTCCTAACGCTCCTATATACCTGCGTGAAAAATTTCAACGCTTATCAGTTCGTGGTTTACCTCTTTGTTCTAATTCTCAAGGCACTCTTTTAATACCCATCCACAATTCCTCTTTCTTATCTAACTCATATAGTGTCCATGCGGCTCGACTGTGGAATCATCTCCCATCCACCATTAAAGATGTTACTGCATTATCTCTGTTTAAATCACGGCTGAAGAAACATCTCCTTTCTCTTCCTTAATCTCTCCTCCTTTCCCTTTTCCTCTTTTTTCCTTTTCCCATTGAGTAATAGTTTTGATTTAAGGTAATTTATTACGTTTATTTCTATTTTTATATATCTTTAGCTTTTTAATCTTTTTTTTCTATTGAATATGTTCTGTAACTTGAATTATAAAAATAAAACTTTTATTTTATTGGTTGGTTGGAAGAAATTGCCATTTGGCAATAAGCCCGCCAATGTACAAATAACATTATGTACAAAAACTTAAATAAATAAACATAATATGGATGGAGTGCCCACCCGTATTCTACCACTATGTCTAATGTCTAGGCGTAATATTACACAAAGTTTATGAGTATGACCCATAGTCAAATAAACATATTACATATAGAATTTCAATTCGTAGATAGTTACATTCCTTGCATTTCTTTCTCACGTGAATATTTGCATTTATATCGTGATTTGGTTTATCTTTTTTCAGATTTTTTAGGGCAACGTTAAATTTTCTATTTCTTAGTGTATGTTCATTGCTATAGTCCTTAAAATGTAACATGATAAGAATGACAGTTGTCAGAAAAAGTGACGACATAACTTTGTAGTAACGTCAAAGGAGTTATTTATATTGACACACGAAAAATCATTTGTATCTGGCGTGTTAATTAATTTTTTTATTACAACGCTTGAAACATAAATCAGCATTAATATATAAAATCAGCTTTAAAACAAAAAAACTTAAATAAACCTGATTATTAACGACGTTTTTACAAGGTTACACCATTTTGCAAAAACGTTAGAGATGGGACAAATTGATCGAATAAAAAAAATATTCGTTTGATGTTGTTCATGAAAAAAGTATAAATGTCTCAGTTTTTGGTGAACAATTATGTTAAGCACACTATATAGGCTTGTTTTTTCGTTTTTTATATCAATTTTCGGAAACATGATTGCATGAAATAACTGATAAGATCGATTTGATCAGTGATCAGTAATTTCCCATCACTAATAAATTAGTTTGACAGCTGTCATTCTAATCAAGCTATATTTTAAGGACTATAGTATAGGAATCATGTGTTTATTTACTATACGCCAGTGGTCGAAATGGACACGAATTTTGTCTTCGAACTTTTATGGAAACGACCCCGATTACCGCTGCAGTAAACTGCACAGCGCAGCGGTTAGTCAGTTATATTATTATGATTACCATTGAATACTTAAAACCTTGCCAACGGAAACAACTTGCAGTGACTTATCTCATAAGCTAAAAATACACTGAAATGTTGTGCTAAAGTCAATCAACTAAGCGTTGTGAAAATTAATGGAAATCGCCACACAAAGTCGCATAAAAAATAACGGGAACAAAATGATTTGAGATTAATACCCGTATGCACAGACAAAACTTAAGGTGAGGAAAGTACATTCTAATCTCGTATGCAGAGAATAACCCGAAGGTGAAGACAGTAGAATGTTCATTCCTCACCTTAAGTGTAGTCTCTGCATACGAGTATTATACCAAACTTAAGGTGAGGAAAGTACATTCTAATCTCATATGCAGAGAATAATCCGAAGGTGAAGACAATATAATGTACATTCCTCACCTTAAGTTTTGTCTCTGCATACGGGTATAAGATTTGAAAGAGAGAAAATGGTTCTTCCAAAACTTTCGAGATTAATTTTCATCATCGTCATCATCGTTTCCCTGTCCACACACAGTGGTGCATAGGCCACTGCATTGGTACTCCAATTGCATCGTATCCTGATCATTTTTATAACATGGAAGATAAGGTCATCAGTTTTAAGCTTCAGGTACCAGGCCAAGATCAATGACATATCGCAGTGCAGAACCTGCTTTAAAACCAATACTGCCCCCATAAGCAAAAAGGCAGCTATTTGCAAAAGTCATATTTTGAGGTATGACACTTTTGAGTATTTATCAACTTCATGAAAATTATTAAACATTGTAAATAATCACACGTAAAAACTTAGTATTGTAATTGTTCCTAAGCATAAAACCAGTTTCTTTCATATCTACACTGTTGTTTTACTTATGAATCTCTAGATATTGTGTTATTTATTGTTTAATTAACTTGAGAACTTAAAAAAATATTATATCGTTTTTTGCATTAAAATAACTTTTTACTGCTTTTTGTTTTATTTCAAATGGTTTGAAATTTCTTGTAGAACATTACCTCATATTTAACTCATTTTGTGATTTTTGTTGAAAAGCTGCCCTCGTGCTCATGAGGGCAGAATAGTTCACGTCACTTCTGCCAGGAATCGAACTTAGGACCTCGGTAGGCGAACACTCATAACTATATTATGTGGCGGACCGCTCCAGTCGATTTCCATTTTGGGATTTTTATAGAGTGTAGGCATCGAGTCGTCAACACTCGTCTAAGATTTTGGATCTATTTCACCCATATAACTGTATTTTCAATCCGCCCGGATACTGACTCAAGATAAATCCACACGACACGGGAAAATTAGGATGAAGAGATTTTCATTACATTTTTTAATTTATTTAGTGGCTACTACGGTAAAAATCCTGCAAAAGAAATCGAGAATCGGCCCCTTAGTGCAATGGGTAGTGAGTTTGCTCGCCATTAAATAAATAAAAAATAATAGAACAATTATTTTAAGACTATAAAAAACGTTTAGTAATTGTTTCTTCTTCTTCTTTTAAGTCGGTCACTTAATGCTGAGGATCGTGATCACCATGAACACTTCTGATTAATCTGTTCCACTCCAGTGGAACGAACTAACTCATCAAATTTTAGCCCAGTAGCCACCTTTATTTGGTCAGTCCATCTATACGGGATTCTTCCCGGCTTCTCCTACCTTCAACTCGGCCAGACATTATTGCCTTTTCTAGATTGTCTGGCTCACGTTTAACAATATGTCCAAAGAAAGACAGTATCCTCCTCAAACACACCACTGACAGACGAGTTGTAATATCGAGCTCTCCAGTATTGATGCATTCGTCCTTCTGGCTGTCCAAGGCAGACGCAGCACCCTTCTCCAACACCACATATCGAATACATCTATCCTCTTCTTCTCGTATGCACACATTGTGCAATAATTGTTTATATTCTGTTAAAATAATGTAATTCCATCTCACCGTGTGATTTTTAAAAATGATGTGAATGGCCCATTTCTTGTGTTGTGGGTTGACTGACTGTTGCAGAATTTCGTCATTACCAGATTACATAAGTTGCAGTGGAAAATACCGCTTATTAGTTATACCGATTCCACTAATTGCACCTCGATCATTGGCAAAATGACCTCTCTTTGTTATCGGCTAATCATATTTCCTCGCGCATAGCGGATAAATCCGCGTTGCAGAATGCAACTTTACTAAACTTGATATATCTGGTTTCTGAGTAAGATGGCAATGCATTGCGATTTTATTAACATGCTACATTAATTGTAAAGTCGCTGATGCTATTTTCCAAATACACATTAAAAAAATAAAATACTTTGTCCAAGTGGATGAAGAAAACTCTATATAATTATATACAGGATGTTATTAAAACCCTGTCACATCCGAAACCACAATGATCAGTATGGGCAAGAAGACATATTATTTAAAAAAATATTTAGAAAAAAGAAAATGTTTAAATATAAAATATATAAAAAAACAAACGGTTGCTTACTTCTGCAGGGGAGAAGTAAGCAACCATTTGCTTTTTCTGATATTTTTTTTTTTTTTTAAATAATTTGTTTTAAAAAAATATTTTTATAAGCCAATATGTCTTCTTGCTCATACTGATCATTTTGGTTTCGGATGTGACAGGGTTTAAAGAACACCCTGTTTATATAAAACTTACCCAAGTATCAAAGGATGTATGATGAAATAAAGTGGGGAAAAAAATTAAACCTATCTCATATAAAGTAGAAAAAAATTACACGCGTTATTTTTAACGATCATGACGAAATATTGTTAATTTATTTATTTGGTACACAAAGGTTGAAAAATAATTTATATAAATCGTACTAAATCTTCCTCCTAACAATATTACGAATATTTTTTTGCAAACATACATAAAACATAAAAATATGCTTGGAAGAACAACACTTAAAATAAATTTAACGTTAAATTTCTGTAAAAAGGTAATATATATTATTTGCTTATTAAAAGAATAAAAGCTTGAAAACGTGAAAAAAGAAATACAAATAAGAACAAAAACATATCTAGAATATCTAATGTATTTTTTATTGTATTAGTTTAAATTTTACATAATTTATTTGTTGCGTATTTTTTATATTTTTGATCACTTTAAGTAAAAATAATATGACCTTATTGTTATCTATAAGGGGTGATTATAGTGCGCAATATTATGTATATATACCGTCAAACGTGACAATTTTGCCCAGTTTTAACAAACTTTTACAATATCATATTTTTTTTGTACAGGACTACTCCTATCCATTTTGTTGAATAGTGATACTAATTATTCTGAGCATTTTTACAAGTACAAAACGTTTGCTTTCCTTTTATTTGTGCAATTTTAGAAGACAAAACATGCTGGGCAAAATTATCTCCACTTGTTGACAATTTTTCCCACTTGGTAATTAACTGTTATTTTTGGTTTTATCATCCTTATCATACGGTTTATTACTACTTTTTGGGCGAAAAAAACTGTTTATGTTTAAACAATAGCATCATTGAGGCATCATCATTATAAAATCAATGAAAAAGGCCGGTGGGCAAAATTGTCAACTATTTCCTCAATTTTTCTATACAATGTGGATTTGTGGGCCAGGGTTGGCACATAATTGGATTTTTAACAAAACCAAAGGAGTTTATCTCTAATCCTTTTAATTTGTTCGTGTTTGACTATGCAAAAGGCATTTTTTTTTTACAAACCATTTCAGTTCTGATGCGATTTTCGTAATTAAGGGAGCTTGCCCCCAAAACAATTTTTCTTTAAATGTGTATGGAGTAAAAAAACGATATTTATTTTTTTTGTACAGCATTGCAATTATTTGCTAGATTACCTATACTTTGAAATTGTATTTTATGTGCAGAATTCATAATATTTTGTATGTTTTATTTTCTTCTTTAGACTGTTGAAAATATTTATGCAAAAAACATTTAAAATAAAAAATAGTTCTTCATAATTTCACCAAAAGCTACCAAATTAAATAAATTAAACTTTCTAAAATGTGGTCGGATATTCTTACATTTTTTGAAATGGTTTAAATTATTTTTGAATGGTAAAAATTAAAATTGGTTTTTCCATAACAATTTTTAATTTACTCACAGAAAATGACTCTATCTTGCAGTTTTTAAGATTTACATTGAATTTATGAAAACCTTGACGCAAGATTACAGGTACAGGTAAAGATTTAACTATGTTCCAATTAAATACATCAGCAATATCCTCAACTTGAGATCACATAAAGCTCCATTACGTTTTCGTCTTACAAATGATATAACAATTTTAAAATTGTGGTAGTTGATGCACTGATAACTTAACCGACATAATATTTGTCATTTTGCGTATCAAAAGTGTTAAACTTTATTAAAACGAAAGCGACTTCGTCACCGTTATTAATTTCAAGCGGATCAGACACTGTTTTTTCGTTTTCCTTGGCCGAAGATTCGGAGGCACGTTGTTCATATTCGTCGTAATTTTCTAATGATGAATGTCTCGAAATCTGTTGATTCATCAACTGAGTAGGCATCAAAGTCTGTTGTTTCCGTGTCGCTATGACATTTTTTTCAATGTTCTCTATAAGGTGTAGGTATCTTTTGATCCTGATGGCAGAGAAAAATCGGATGGATTGTTTACCATTTGCTGTGTGGTATAAAAAGTTTAAATGAACAGAATAGCTGGCTTGTCATTTTCAGCGTGTATTTAAGTTGAAACACCAATCAGATTTTAAAATCTTATTTGTTAAATCTTTGGCAAAAAATCTGATTTATGGGTCAGTTTGAACAAAACATCCCGTTACCTCGTTTAAAATCATGTTTTTGCCAATTACTTTATTTTCTTTTATATTTTCTACTTTGTTTTTTTCTACTTTCTTGGATAATGTTTTTTCAATGTAGTATGTAGCGACAACCCTAGACGTGGGCAAAATTGTCAAAACACTAGCTAAGAAATCTAAGACAATTTTGCCCTCTTAAATATCTATTGTGTTTGTTCAAATAGATATACAGAAATAAGTTCTTTAGCATCTTTATTATGTATGCAATGAAATATATAAAACATACTTGCCTCCTTTCAACACAAACTCCGCAATAACAAAAGTTTTGACAATATTTGGAGATATACACAAACAGACCTTCAAGTTTAACTTCAAATTTCAAGTGATCAACTGAAGCTGGCGGTAAACTAAATATTTAGTTTTGCCATGGAACTATCAAAATATACGTACCAAATGTAATTTTTATGATACCAGTAACTTTTCTTTCTTTAAAACTTGATTTTGTTAAGGATTTTGGCAGTGGGCAAAATTGTCATGGCTAGGCAAAATTGTCACATTTGACGGTATGTATTCATAATGTGAAGAAACATCACAACAGTTTGCATAATAGGGTACAGTGTATGTTTTTCCTGGGCTTTGTTCTTTCAACCCTCAACCCTGACCCGATTATTGCCCCCGATCGGCGTTCTATGCTGCGCCACAGAAGTGCTCAATGCATGAAATTTTGTCTAGGTACCTACTTTGTCGAAATGGAAGTCAAAAAAATATTTGTTACGAGCAACGAAGCTTTAAGAGGACGTGATAGAGATTACTGCCATCTATTGTTTAGTAGCAAAATACGTTGAAAAAGCGGGCATACTTAACATTTTTTTGAGCAGTTTTTTTACATCATTGAATTCTTTTTAAAGTACAAAGTAAATAAAATAAAGAATTGCGAAAGGATAAATTGAGTTTTGGAAAATATTTTAAATAAAACAGAAATAATAAATAAAATATTTTTAATAAGTACTACTATTCCGCATTACTGCCATCTATTGTTTAGTAGAAAGTAAACGTTATAAAAGTGAGCATCCTTATCATTTTCTTAAACCGTTCTTTTTTAAATATTATTATTGTTATTACTATTATTATTAATATGGATAATTTATATCGCGTTATTTTTGTAATACATTAACTCAAGGGCGCTTTAGAAAGTAATTCAGTAAATAAATACATTTAATTAGAACTTTTTTAGATTTGTAATTTTAGTAAAACAATTTACCTTGTTATGACACGTTACGGGTTTATTTAAATGATTTAGTTGTCAGAATTTTTTTTAGATTATTTGATTTACAAGTGGGTTTTAAGTTTTTTTGAGAGCATTCCATGCCATTGGGCCTGCGACCATTGACTATGCCTGCGACCGCAAATGTAAGCTCACCGAATTTTGTGCGTAGTTAGATTAAATATCATTGATATTTTTTAAAGTATAATAAATTATAAAAGAATTTGATTTAATGAAATATCTTTCAATGCAATATTTTAACAAAGATCAACAGAAATAAAAGTAATTTTCGTAATATGGTGTATTTAAATCAATACTTTAAGTATTTATATATTTAGTTATGGCCGCCCTCAACATTGTCCGGTATGGTCTAGTGGCTAGGATACCTGGCTCTCACCCAGGAGGCTCGGGTTCGATTCCCGGTACCGGAATATTTTTGCATAAATTTGAGTAGTATTTATTTATCTAAAGTGAAAACAAAAGTAAATTATTTTATTATTGCAATATTGCAAAACCAGTAAACAAACAAGTAAACGTCGTTGATATTTTAAAATAAAATTTAGGTTAATATAAAAGGCGCAGGCGTAAGAAGCGAAGTCTGTATGCAAATACTGAGTAGAGTGGCGTTCTTTCCTCTGCTTACGCCTTCGGAAAAATGGTGTGACGGTTTTTTGTTATTTATTTATTTCTTCGCTTTTGTAGCTACAAAACTAAACTATTTTTATTCAATGCAGAATAATTCAAGTGCAGTCAAAAGATATTGCAATATTTTATTTTAATAATTTGATAATTGCAAACGTTTAGAAAAGCTTCAAAAAGACAGGTCCCACCGAGATTTGAACTCGGATCGCTGGATTCAGAGTCCAGAGTGCTAACCATTACACCATGGAACCGCGGCTAGGGAGTGACATAGTATTGTACAAAAACCAAATTTCAAATAAACTAATTTTACTGTGAGAGAGAGCCACTTTTAATTTTGCCTTTTTGATTAAATCACTGGCAACAATAAAAAAATGCTTCTACAACACAACAACAAACCATCACGCCGTTTCCGTTTCATGTAAATATTCTTAGCCGTTCTTTCGCTGTCCATTCGCTCTATATGTCCAAACCAACGTAGTACCCCTTTCTTGATTCTGTTGATAATGCATGTCTCAGCCTTACACATTTCACGGATCTCGACATTTGTGCATCTATCATACATTGTTTTACCACACATTCGCCTGAGGGATCGCATTTCGACAGCATTCAACCTACTTTCATCATCATTTTTCCGATTCCATACTTCGCTCCCATACATTAGAGTTGGCACTAGAACTCCGTTGTGAACTGCTAGTTTAGCCTCCTGCGATAAAAATTTGTTTGCCAAAGTAGATTTCAGTGCATCGTTCACCCTATTCTCGGCACTCACCCTCCTTTCAATATCTTTCTCGGTCTTCCCATCCCTAGTAAACATACTTCCCAGGTACGCAAATTCTTCTACCTGATTCAGAATATCTCCGTTCACGCTGATCTCACATTTAGTTATATTTTCATCCCTTTCAAAAACCATCACTTTCGATTTATCAACATTCATAAGCAAATCGCTTTTCATGCATACATTTCTTGCATACATACAGAAATTTAATTATTTAAATTTGTTTTTATTGAAATATCAGAATGCAATGTCAGTTTCCTTGCTATGGACTTATCAACTATATAGCTTTCTAGTATTTATGAGGTTTTGATTAATGGCATTATCCGCACGCCACCCTGTCATCACTCGATCAATGGCCACGTGTCGTGCGGCGGGTGGGGGAATACTGGCTTGGGACTTGGGACACGTGTAAACACAAGGCACCAATATGATATCAACTATTGCATATTTTAGGGGATCTTCGCTTGCAGCCGACTTTCTAATAATCCCAAAAGCCCATTGAGGTATAATAAATAGACATGTTCTTCCTATACTAGCCGCGTTTTAGCAACGGAACTTCTTTTTACACGGTTCCGAAATAATTTAAAACATGTTGGGACATTAATTTTACAATGCATGGTAATAATATAATTATCATCATCAAAATTCCATGTCCGCTCCCTAGTCGTAGCAAATTTATTCATTTATACTTTATTACGTTAGTTCATAATGGAGTTTGTCGGCCTCGTGGTGTAATTTTTTTTGGTGGAGTTTATTTATTAATGGACATTGTCCATGTATACAATTTATAGGTTTTAAATATTACAATAAAATAAAAGTAAAAAAAAAACATTTAAATAAAGAAAAGAAGCATTGACAAACAGAAGGAACATCAAGACAAGATCTGGACTATTTATTTAGTGCTCGTTTAAATCGTTGTAAACTTGAACCAAAAAAGTCCAGATCTTGTAGTGAGTTAACAATACGACAAAGGCGGGTCATTGCAGAATTGAGGCCATAGTTTGTTCTATGCTGATCGATGAACAGTACTTCATTGTTTCTTAATCTACCAGTCGGAATATTAAATTTTACTAGTCCCAGTAATGATGGAACATCGATTATACCATTTAGTATACCGAACATATATATGGAGTCAATATTAGTTCTACGTTTTTGTGAACTAGAAATATTTAACATTGACTCTATATCAGCATAAGAATAATTACCTCTCTCTATTTCAAGCGTCCACGCTACTTTTTGAAGCAAGCGATGTTGGACTGATTCAATGTGATTTACGCGATTGATATAGAATAGAGACCAGACCACAGAGGCATATTCTAGAAGAGGGCGAACAGTTGAGCAATAAAGAGTTTTGATTGTAAAATCATTAGTAAAATCAGAGGATATTCTGTTAATGAAGCCAAGTAATTTCCGTGATTTATTTACTGTATTATCTATATGCTCGTTGTACGTCAGTTTATAGTCCAAAACAACTCCTAAATCTCTAATGGACTTAACTATATAAATTTTGGAGTTTTCTATTAGGTACTCGAAAGAAATCGGTTGTTTTGTTCTATGAAATGACATTATTTTGCATTTTTTAATATTTTAATATTTAGTTCTAATTTATTGACTTTACGAGGTTTAAGAGGTCTCAGGTTTGATTCCCAACATGTATGATATGAAATATTGATTTAAAAGGGTGTTTTATCATATAATATTTCATAGTCCTTAGACTAGTACCTGAAGCGTAAGACTGATCATCTTACCTTTATGTAACAAAAAAATATCAAGATACGCTGCAATTGGTGTACCAATTCAGTGCCTTATGCACCATTAGGTGCAACTCCTCTTGTGCAAACAGCAAACATTTCAATTCATCGCTTTACAGTCTAATAATCTTTGACACATTAGTCAGTTTGTAAGTGTGCATTTTGCTATTTGGTCGAAAATTTCCAGCCATAACCACGAAAAAACGGATTCGTGCTCCAAATTTTACATGGCCCTTTGTAACTTCCCGCTGTACCTCCCCGCTGACGGATGGCGCGACATTGGAATGTAGTTATGCAGAAAGCAACCAGTCCACAATTTAGAAAAAAATAGATATTGGTGTTATCAGGTGCAGTAAGGTAAATTCTAGGTTCTGCTAAAAACGGTCAGACCTCATACTAAAAACTGTAATAATCACCTTCTGAACATAGTGTAGGTCACAAAAAAGGTATTTCTCAATTTCCGAAAAACGCCCATAGAACTAGAAACATCTGACGGTACTTTAAAAATCATAAAACTGGTTAAATATGTTTTATGTTATTGTTTTAAATATTTGAAAAAAACTAATGTGTTCATTGTTTATCATTTGTCAAAGTCAAAGACATTCCAACTGTTGTGTAGATTTGATTATTCACTCTTTTTATAAAGGTGCTATTATCTAAAAATGTTTCCCTCGGCACTTAATGTAAAAAAATCAATACAAGCATTAGAAAATAATAAATAAGTTAAATGAATAAAGATGAAACCTACAAAAATCAAGTACCAAAAGTCATCATCATCATTCCCCTTTCCGCATCTAATGGTGCATAGGGCACTGCATTGCTACACCAATCGCAGCTTGGATCAACATGGATCATTTTTCGTTACATGTTCTAGAGACTATGAAACATAATAGTGTTAAAATATCTTTTTTATTTTTTAAAATGTTATTTATAAATCATATAACACAAAGTATTTGACATATATAATACCTTGAATTACATTCCCAGGAGTTACAACAACTCAATTCGGGACACAAATAATATTAAAATTAAGAAAATAACATATATTGAGAAACAATGCAAGTTTAGCAGAAGTTTAGCACAAGCAGAATAAATATATATAAAAAAATGTAGTGAATCTACTAAGGGAGATAAGGTAATTAACATCACATTTTAAAATAAATATGTCAAACATTCCGAGAATCGAACCCGATACCTCTTGCGTGGTAGACAAACGCGCTGACCACTTCAGTACGACTATAAATAGTAAACAATTTCTTTTTAAAAAATCTCGCATGATTGTTTTTTTTTTGTATCCTTTTTTACGCGGTACTGTGTGGAACGTATCTCGTGCCTCCCGTGTAAAAAAAAAGGTTCCAGTGTATTGCATCGCCCTCAACAATTTGAAAAAAAAGAGAGCAAATCACGTTTTACATGCAAATATTTATGTAAGAAAGATATGCAAGGCATGTTACCTACGAATTGAAATGCCACCTACCTATGACGCGCTTTTAAAACGTATCTATGTATAGGTAATAATAACTATGTATGAGGCATATCCAGAGAGTAAGAGTACTCAATTTTTAAAAATTTAAAAAAAATACAGTGTATTGTTTGTGTACATATCACTTATTTTTCCATGTAGTCGCCTTTCCTTTCTATGCAGGTTGTAAGTCGTGGCACAAGCTTTATGATCCCCTTCTCATAGAGCTCTCCCGCCGTCTCCTTCGTCCACTTCAAGACTTCTTGTTTCACCTCCTCATCGGTTAGATTTTTTTCCACCCATGTGAGCCTCCAGGAAGGTGTAAATATGAAAACATGAAGGCGCTTAGGCGCAACTGAACGAGTTGAAACGCGCCTTGGTGGCGTTAGCCGTGTGCAGACGGACGTTGTCCTGCAACGAACGCACTCCCTTTGTCAAAATTCCCTTCCGTTTGTTTTGAATTGCTCCTTTGAGCTTTTGTAGGGTCTCACAGTATCGTACAGCCAGTAATCGTCTCCTCCTGAGGCAAAACATCCATCAAAATTATCCCCTTTCGGTCCCAAAACACGGTTGCCATGATTTTTGGCAGAAATTGAGATTTTGAATTTTTTGGCAGATGGGGAACTACTGTTACAAAATGCTGTTATGATGAAGTTCAATGCTACTGGAAATTGGATATGAAAAATGTTTTCTTACACGCGGTAAAAACTAGAGATTTATTTACTAAGCAGAACTCATCGTAGAGAACTTATGAAGGCTCAGGCGGAGTAATTTCAAAACTTTTAAAAATCATAGCTCTGTTAATACGGTACACAAAAACATTTTTAAAGCATTTGTCTTGTGGCCACTTTACACACTGTGTAACATTCACCAGTCCGCCCATATCTGAACATCTATATTCCTTTAATTCTTTCATCTGTTAATGTTTGTGAAATTAAAGAGTTGAAACCTTTAACCTTTAACCTTTAACCAGCCAATGACAGCCCTGTAGATGCCTAGAATTTTATATTACCTTCTCTAAAATGTTCTTCATCTCTGTTGTAACATGTTAATATTAACGGCTCCCAAGGAGTTTACAAAAATTTGGACAAACTCAAAATATTGTTGATAAATCGACCTGGTCCATAAAGAAGTATAGATATTGAAAAAAAAACATTTTCAGGCGTTGCCTAGAATGTAGATGAAATGTAATTTAATTAGATGAATCTCACCCGCATAAATAAAGGTTTCAGCTCTTTAACTTCAAACATCAATATATGAAATAATTGAAGGACTATAGAAGTTCTAAAATGGGCAGAATGGTGAATGTTTCACAGGTTGTAAAATAGTCACTTAAACTAGCCAATGACAAGTTGTAAGCCCTGGAGACGCCCACTTTTATATTACCTTCTCTAAAATATTTTTCATCTCTGTTGTAATATGTTAAGCTCCCCAGGGAGTTGAATGTTGAATCCAGTCCTTGTCTACAAAAAATTTGGACAAACTCAAAATATTGTCAATTTGTCTTAGTTTGAAAGTCTATAAAGCTATATATATATATATATATATTTTAAAACTATTGAATTTCCTTATTGTATTCGTTCATACAGGGAACATAATGCACCTACATATTTTAATGAGTTCGAGAGGCAATATAATAGTGGCTTTAATGTATCACTTGGTTTAACAATATTGTAAATGAGTATCTTTCTCTTTTGTCACTTCACACCTCTGCTCAATTGCACCCCTCGCAATATGCCCAAAGCTCCATAAAATTGCAATCTCCTAACAAAGAGGACAGTGTAATCACTTGTGCCACTATTTCACGCCAGTTTACCCTATTTATTTATTTTATTATTCGTGTATGCAATTACGATCAATACCTCGTTTGCCATAAAACAAAGTTAAATGTTCACTATTATTCTGTATAATTAGTAATGCGTAGAACGGTGATTTTTAAAATTCATTTATTCATTGAAATATTATTTTTTAATTTACATTTATTGAGACACAAGACCCAACTCCGCAGGATTTAAGTCCAGTGTTAGGTTGGGACTTGAGTATAATATGCAATACAACAATAATAATTTAAGTGTATCATTATTGGAAAATAACACATAGCACATCAATGTAATTAAAGTAATAATTTAAGTAGTTTCAAGTACCTACTGGATATTATATCCTTGTGAGTTTATCAAGACTAATTGATATTCATTAACCTTTTTTCTGAGATAATATTTTGAAAGTCTAGACATTTTATGCATTTATGTTTGGGTTTTTATGATTTATCCATTTATATATGTATATATACACATATATATTTATATATTGTAACGTAGATATTTCATCTTTTTAACAAACTTTTTGTACATAATGTTATTTGTACATTGGCGGGCTTATTGCCAAATGGCAATTTCTTCCAACCAATTGAGAAAATAATAGTTTTATTTTTATATTTCAAGTAACAGAGCATATTCAATAGAAAATAAAGTTTAAAAAGCTAAAGATATACAAAAATAAAAATAAACCTATTTGTTTATAAATTACCTTAAATCAAAACTATTACTCAATGGGAAAAGGGAAAAAAGAGGAAAGGAGAAGGAAGAGAAAGGAGATGTTTCTTCAGACGTGATTTAAACAGAGATACTGTAGTAACATCTTTGATGGTGGATGGGAGATGATTCCACAGTCGAACCACATAGACACTTTATGAGTAAGAGAAGAAAAAGGAATTGTGGATAGGTTTTAAGAGAGTGCCTTGAGAATTAGAACGAAGAGGTAAACCATGAAGTGATAACCGTTGAAAGTTTTCACGCAGGTATATAGGAGCGTTAGGACTATGAAGTACATTGAACAGAAGTGAGAGGGAGTGAAAGTCTCTCTGCTGTGTAATTTTGAGCCATTTCAGTTGCCTACGATAGTCAGAAATGTGGTCATATTTCCTTAGACCAAAAATGTACCTTATCCTGATATAACTCATCTTGCCCCGTTTTTAAGCACCGCGCGAATACTTAAATTTCCGACAATGTATTTTGTATTCAGGTAAACATCGGCCCGTAATATGGCAACAAAAATGTTTAAAACCGATCATTTGTTCAAAATATAACGAATAAGGCAGATTAAAATCCTATTTTGAAATTTTTTAGAAATTTTCGTAGCACTGAACTTTCATTTTCATCAATTTCAACGTCATAATTTTTCTGCTGTCGAAAATTCGGTTCCCGCCAGTCGCAAGAAAGAAATAAAAAAGAAAAAAAATATGTTAGGAAGTTCAGTGCTACGGAAATTTGGAAATAACTAATGTTTTCTTACACGCGGTAGAAAATATAACATTTATTTGTAAGGCAAGTTTCTCTAAAATGTATGGAAAATAAAGGGTTGAAATAAAAATTAACTACTTTGAAGCGTTGATATGTTTTATGTTGTTCTAGATTTCCGCTTTTCGGGTACCCATTTTTTCCAACGTTTAGTGTATTTTGACAGACACGGGGTTCTTCTTTTAAATGTCAGGACAACCACCAACGTCAACTCGTGACGTAAGGGGGGAGTAATTTCAAATTTACAAAACTTTGAAAATTAGTAGCGATTATAATACTATGTATAAAATTTTTTTTATAAATTTGGCTTAGACTGCTAGTCTATTAAAAATAGTGTTTTTTTTTATAAATCATTAAAATTCCACATTAGCCTAGGTGTTGTGGTGTATTTTTCAAAACTTTCTTACATATCCCCTCTAGCTTAGCGGGTTATTCCTTTTAAAAAATATGCATATGAAACTTACGCAAAGTTATTACGCAAACTTAAAATGATTTATCTACTACGCTGCGTTCGAAACTACAGAGAAAAAAACGTATTTCCCCTGGGATAAAACTAATTAAAAATGGTTGGTGGTACAGCCTGAATTGAATTATATGCGAGCCACGTGACCCCGTTTCACCAATTAGAAGAAGAGGGTTGGTGTGGGATTACGCGCGCGAATAAAGGGCGGGAATAATCGCTTCAATTGGCGCCAAATTCAAATACCGGATTACGATCGATTACAAATTAATTGGCCAAAAGGCGGGAATTCTTGTTTACTATTTAGAATGAAACTATCCAGTGAATATACCTACTATACCTCGTGGCAAACTATGAGATATTTTTTGACTAAACAAAACAAGACAAGAATCTATGGAATATTGCTTTGATTACTTCATTTAGTTGATCGTAATTTGCTCATTACTATGTTATGGTTGTTTTTACGAACGTTTCGATTTAGAAAAACCTAGAAAGTTGACATAATCTCTGATTGAAATGTCAAATTATACAAATTATCCTCTTTTTTTTCTATGGTCAAAACGTCGCAAAGGCTTTAAAGCGGAAACCGGAAATACTACACGTAGATGTAAGGAGTGACGTCATTATTTACGATTTTAAAATGAGTACTATTTTAATTTATTTTTTTTTATTTTTGCGTGCGTTTTTGAGATATTTCATCTTACTTCAAATATATTATTCAATATTTACGTGTACACGAAAACACTTTTAAAATTTAATTCCGGATTGGGCTGGAATTCCTCATTATCGCTGTTTAAAGTTGGTGTGGTTTAACATTTTTTTTCATAACACCTCATGCGAGTGGCGATTATTCCGGCTTTTGACGTGTCCTTTTTTAGGCATTTGTTAGATTTGGTCATGCCATGTCTCGCGGTCTTCCTCGTTTTCTGCTTTCGTCAACATTCGCATCGTAAATAATTTTAGCGGTTCTTTCACCGTCTTGTCGCTCTACATGTCCAAACGATCACATAACTCCTTTCTTAGTTTGAGGGGGTTAAATGCAAAATCGCCATTGTCCATGGTCACTGTTTTTAGGAAGACAAACAAAACCAGAAGCAAACAGACTATTTATTTTACGTTAAATAAAAACTTGCGCGTGGTACAATAGGTAACGAGAGAACTATTCTAAATAATGAAATGAATAAAACAACTTTGTTTTAAACCACTTATTTATATTTTTTCTACCGACCGGTTTTAAAGCTATACAAGCATCTTTATCAAGGCATACTTAACTAATGAATTCTATCCTATTTTGTTCTATCAATATTGTGCTTCGTATGGAACTAATAAATCAATTTTCTTTGTCTTGTATGGATGGGAAGCGTATTTTAAGACGGATGCAACATAAAATTTATATAGAAGACTAATCGTTTTAATTTGAATGTGCACATTGAAATAAATAGAAAAAATAGTCATTTGGATATCGGTTTTGTTGGCCTTTCTAAAAACAGTGATCATGGACAGTGGCAGTTTTATAATTTAACCTCCTCATTTTGTCGATAATGCTTATCTCAGCCTTACATAATGAACGGATCTCGACATTTGTGCCCCTTTCGTACACAGTTTTACCGCACATTCGCCTGAGAGATCGAACTTCGACAGCATTCAGCCTATTTTTATCCTTGTTTTTCCAATCCCATACTTTGTTTCCAAACATATGTGTCAGCACTAGGACTCTATTGTGAACGGCTAGTTCGTTACGAATAAACCGTTTGTTCTATAAATAAAGTAAATATAAAAGAAAACAGCATCTTATTATAATAATATATCTAGGTAATAATTATTATTTACTGTAAAAATAATATCTCATCGCGTACAAACCCTATTCCAGTTTGTAGCGTTGACTTTAGGGGTTGGTGGGTTTAGGGGTCGCAGGTGGTTGTATCTTGTAAAGAAGTACTCTGGGAGCATTGGGAACTCTAACCAGACGGGACTGCAATCATTTTTCCACCAATAAAATCCTCCTGCGTTATAGGTACGTTCTCCGGATAGATTTTCCGATTTTCACTGGGTAAAAATGAAAATGAAAATTGCCAAAAATATGTGGCTTTTGCATTGATAGGAAGAATGGGTTTAAACATTATGCAGTATTAACATGATTTAAAACATTGAAATTTGTAAGTGGAAATTCTTGATGGAAGTTCATTGTAATTTATTATATAAATAAAAGACGAGTGATACTTTAATCAGCAAATTTGGAATATCCAGTGACCGATTTTATCGCTTTCGCGACATCTTTGAGACTGGTAGCTTTATTAAGGAGTTCAATGTATTTATACAAAACAGAGGTACGGATAGATAATTCAAAATTATATGAAAGTTAATAAAATAAAGTTATTTTTATCTTAAGGATCATTATCATTTTTTTTCAGGTTAAATAATGATTTGATATAATGCTATTTCAATGAGTTTAAGTTTTAAAAATAACTTTATTTTATTTACTTTAATATAATTTTGAATTATGTATCCTTCCCTCTGTTTTGTATAAATACATTGAACTTCCTAATAAAGCTACCAGTCTCAAAGATGTCGCGAAAGCGATGAAACCGGTCACTGGATATTCCAAATTTGTGGATTAAAGTATCACTCGTCTTTTATTTATTTAATAAATTAAAATTATTTGTACAAAATAAACTTGAGACGGGTTGTGGTCCCGTGGCTAGTTGCCTGCTGTTCATAATTTATTTTGGATACATGATCTACACCACTGTATTATGAAATACCTTATCTGTAACATATTTTTATTTTGTTTTTTTAAATTTGAAAATTTATTTATTGACCCTTAAGGATTATTACATTCATTTTACAAAAAGAATATAAACATTTTTTATTCATACTCTGTTGTTCAAAATCATATTTTTACATCTTTTGACAAGTTTGTCTGAGTCTTTTGTTTAGTTTTGTCTGGCAGTTTATTGTATAATTTCAGTCCATGGTTTATTAGTCTCGACTGTCCTTGTCTTGTTTTAGAAAGATGTAAATTATATTTTTCTGATATTCTCGTATTATGTCCATGTTTACTACAATTTCTTACAAGTTTTAGTTCTTCGTCTACAATTACATCTGTGGCTAATTTATTGATATTTTTAAAATAATTTTAATTGAAAGAGTTCAGTTATATTTAATTACTTAGTTAGTTTAAAAAGTTCTCTAGTTATGTTAGATAGGGAAGGTCATTTACTAACTTTAATATTTTATTTTGTTGTCTTTGTAGTCTGTTTATAACATTTTGAAATCCTGTTTCCATAGTAGTTGCATATAACATATTTTAGTTTTTACATACATAGGTGCCATACTTACATTTTTCCGTTTTTGGATCAAAATTTTTGATTTTTAAAAAAAGACTCGATTGTGTCGCCGCTTTGCTAATTAAATTGCTGATATGAATTTACAATGTCAATTGTCTATCTATTGTTAGTCCTAAGTATATAACATGTTCAATTTCAGTTAGTCGTTCATCATTTATGTGAGCATCTATTTTATGTCTTTCTTTTCTAGATTCAAAATGGATAATATTGCATTTTTTTCATTAAGTGTAAGTAAGTTTATGTTTGTCCGTTTTGTCAACATAGTCAGGTCTTCGTTTATGTCATTGTTTGTAAATACGTCGGTTTGATTTTTATAGAATAGTTCAATGTCGTCGGCATATAGACTAATATGTTTTCCTTTAAAATATTTTGGTTTACTAGATCCTCAACACAAAGACAATTTAAACAAATACAAAGTAGTACCACTATCGGACGAAGGGATTTTGAGTATTATGAAATAAAAACCTATAACCTACTTCCACTGTATATTAAAACAATTAGAAGTGAGAAATTTTTTAAAAAGGCTAGACAAAAATGGATAGTGGAGCTGGGTAGAAGTAAAATGGATTGTCTCATTAG
Source organism: Micrasema longulum (assembly GCF_059751315.1). Lineage (NCBI taxonomy): Eukaryota > Metazoa > Arthropoda > Insecta > Trichoptera > Brachycentridae > Micrasema > Micrasema longulum. Next base: position 246,419 of record NW_028278455.1, read on the forward strand.
CCCAAACCAATATTGAATAAACTGCTCCACAAATGTTTAGTTTATATTATATTTTTCTTCTTTCATTGTACCTTTTATTAAATAAATAATATTGGTGTACATAGTACATAAATTAAATATAAACTCGAATACGTAGTGTTTAAAAATGTGTGAATATTTTGTTAATTATCTCTGTATATTAAGTCTTCTTTGTTTATTCTCACATGTGAAAATATTAAAAAATTTATATTGTTAAGTGCCCTCGGCACGGGCAACCCTAGTGAGGTCGCATTTTTTTTTGAATAAAAATATTTGTGTACCGTACCGTACGCCCGAAGACGGCAAACAAAACTAGGCGATTTTAAGGGTTTTTGGACGGTCCTAGCTCCTATAAGAGATAATTTAACAAAAAAACGACAAGAACACGCCAATGGTAGATGTCTATAGTGTGTAAAAAAAGTCACTCAAGTATTATAATCTAGGGAGAAAATGCGGGAATACGTTCGTATGAAGAAAAGTCTAACCGCCCACCCTGTTCATACTTTACTTATATTAGCGAATCATTCAATTTTGTACACCAATTTTGGAAAAACCAACCTAATCTTGAGAAATGCGGTTTGAAACTTGCTACCCAGCTTTGGATGTTACAATCGTTAGCAAGTTCGTAGAAAATTATCATTAATGATTAAAAGAAAATTGATTTTCCCCTAATTATCTTCAATGTCATTGAAGCGGAACACGCAACCATCTACACGCAAATTAATTTGATTTATGTCTTGTGAACTTAAAATTATTGAATTTGTATCAAATTATGTAAAATTATAGCATAGAAAATATGTTTAAAAACAATATTTCAATTATTTTAGAACACGCTTTCTGAATAAATCAATAATTTGTCACATAAAAAAACTGAGAGCATTTATTAGAAAACGCTACGAATTGAAATTGTTTTTCTTATATAGAAAATATGAATGTTGATATAATTAATGTACCTTACTTACTTCTCAGTCCTCTTTTCGAGTCGAGTGTCGAACAAAACCCTCCCGGTTGGACCTCCACAATTCCCTGTCAGCTGCCACCCTTTGTCATTTTGGACCTGCAACTCTTCTAATGTCGTCAAACCATCTAGACAAGGGCTTCCCTATGCTTCTGAGTCCTGTTCTCGACCTCCAGTCTATCACCTTTTTGTCCATCTACCATCCGACGTTCGAGAAACATGATCCGCCCAATTCCACTTCAGTTCCACAATTCTTTTTCCCTCATTCGTAATTTTGGTTCTTTCCCAGATCTAAAAAGTATCTAGGTATGTTTATATATTTAAAAAAAAAATATATATTCAGTTTTACGATATTTTAAAACATAAACTAAGATTTGAATTACATTTATTATATTTGTGAAAACTTAAATCTACTCCCATCCTAACAATTTTATTATACTTTTATACAACATTTTTTAAAAAGTTTATACAGTAGAGAACTGTTTTCGTGTAAGGATGATTATATTGAACTGGACCTAACATAAGTTATTTTACATAGGTGGCTCAAAAGCTCAAAGGCTCAGGTGGCTAGGTGACAAAAGATACACATACATAATATTATTATCTGAAGTTTTATTGATTAATTTTATGACTTAATTAACTATAACTATAACAATTGTTCGAATGTAATACACGAGAAACGTAAACAATATTGATCGATTCTAGCCGTGTAAATAAACGGTAATTGAATTAACGTTTGTGTTGGGTGAAGTGAGCTATGTAGTGTTGTACAACTGGTACCAGCGCTGAACGAAGAGTCTGATTTTGGTTTCCGTTTCGCAGCAGTTGGTGATTTGTTAGGCTGGTATGTGACATGGACCTGGTATTTTATGTTACCAGTGCCCAAAATTCTATTACTTAAAAAATATATTAATTTTATACTTACTATCAAAATCTAGAATATTTCGATTTGGGTAGAATTAAATGAAGTCGGCACCGTGGTGTAATGTTTAGCGCATTTGCCGACGAAATATGTAGATATGTAGATATGAAATATTATTTAAAAGGGTGTTTTTACACTAGAATATTTCATAGTCCCTAGACTGGTACCTGAAGCGTAAGACTAATCACCTTATATTCATGTAACAAAAATGATCAAGATGCGCTGCGATTAGTATACCAATGCAGTGCTCTATGCACCATTAGATTCGGAAAGGGAATGATGATGATGAATAAATTCAGATATCTCTTCATATATTAAAATAAAGTGTGTTATGTAATTCATCAACACTATATTCTAATTCGCACTCGTAGGTGTAGGTGTATAAGGCACTACATCGGAACACCAAATGCAGCGTATCTCGCTCCTCGTCCATTTAATAAAGGTAAGGTAATCAGTCTTACGTTTCAGGTCCAGGGACAGTAAAATATTTCAGTGTTCAACCACTATTTAAATATTTTATATTAACCCTGCTAGGATTCAAACCCAATTGCACCAACCACTAAAATAAGAGGCCCACTTATCCTTAATCAATTTACCTTTTCAGGATTTACTGATATATCAGAAATAAACCATCGAGTCGAAAAAATTTGTCAAGAATTCTGGTTCTACTCATACACAGAACTGTATTCTTTATCCGCCTGGACACATACTGGTTCTTGTAGATGGGAGTAAAGGCTAAGTAAGCTCTTGACGTCACTGCGACATTAGTGGATCCGTTTTGACAGGTCATCGTAAATGTAATTATTAGATATGTAATTACGTGAATTTCATTAAACAGCCGAGGAAGGGCGAGGGATATGAATGAGTTTAAAAAACTTTAAAATAGACAGCATATTTAAAAGCTGAAATTCATTATTTGCTGAAAATCAGCCAGTTTCAAATCCAACAAATATTTTCCACAATAAGAACGTTCAGTACTACGGGAAATTGGATTTAAAAAATGTTTTCTTTGCGCGGTAAAAACTAGAGCATTCGCTTGTGTGTCTATGTTTCTTGAAAATGTATGAAAAAAAAAAGGATTTTGATACAAAATAATTAATTTGAACGATGTCACTAGTCCTTCCGATTCAATCGATGATAGTATTGAGATAGATTTTCGGTTTACCGGAAGCCAATTTACCAATCGGCAGAACTCACCGAAGAGAAGTTGTGACGTAACACGCGGAGTAATTTCTTTAGTAAAAAAATATAAAACATTACAAAATCATAGCGCTGATAATGCGATACATTTTTTTTTGTTTTTAATTTTGGCTTAGTTTGGATGGTCTGTGAATAAATAAAAATATATGAAAAACTACTGAACTTCCTCATTGATCTGGTGTATTTTCCACAACTTACTTCTTAATTCTACCCTTTCCTTCCCACCTCAAATTTGTCAGCAAAAGCATCAAAAATGGAGACTTAGCGGGTTAGTCCCAAAAAAAATAACAGGAGAAAATGTAGCTTGCTTGTTTGAATAATGAAATGATGTTATAGAGTATAGACACCTTTTCAGCATTTACAGTGAAATTTCGTTAGAGTTAATTTACCTTAAAAAATCTATTCCTTCCTTTTTATTACCCCATTATATTTTTACCCCATTCAATAGATCGAATCTATATCGAAAAAATAAACTAGTAAAAATTGGTCACTATTTTTTTATTGTTTGAATAACACAAATTGTATTAAATAAATAATATCAATTTGTAAATGGAATTCTAGTTTATGTAATGTTGAAATTACACATGGCGCAATTATAACAGTCAAAATAAATAAAAGTCAAATAATTTTATTTAATAAAAAACTTTATTAAGTACAATTAATATTTAAAACGACAAAGCCATTGACAAAACGTGTTTAGTACCTAATAAATATATTTAACATAAAATAATATACATAAGTTCATAAGTACGTATAAAAATGTACATTTTTTTATGGTTCTAATAATAACAATAAGATTCAAAGACATGATGTATTGTAACTTTAAATTTTAGTATTCCATACATTGAAAATATACATGCAAATTAACCAATCATAGAATTACCTCTTCTTACGTTAACTACTTATGTATTTTTTTCCTTTATTACGTTTTTAATTTATTGTTTTACTTTTAATTTTTTAAAGTGATTTTGATTTACTTTCTGAATAAAGGGCTCATAAATTTTTAGCGCTGTATTTATTTTATTAATTAGCTTACTTGTCCAAAAATAAAATAAAAATTCCATCTTATTCAATCAAATTTTATCCACTGACATGTGTTGAATTTAATGTAAATAACTATAAAACTTTGGAGAGTACTTTAGTAAAAGCCTAGTATTAAAACAATTTGATATTTTTCAATACTACTTTGTTAAAAATAAAAATAACAATGTAGTGGTAAATTAAATTAATTTAAATATAATTAAAATACTACAATCAAAAACAAATAATTTACGCATTTCTTTTTCTAACTTGAAATTATTTATCTTTTACAGCATTTAAATTTTCTATTAACAATATAAACAATACTTATTATAATCATTGAGAATTATTTCGTATTCAAATAAATAAAAAAAAATTATGATGACAATTATTTAACAACGTTACCAAAAACAACTGCGTCTTTAAAACTTTCCTTTAATAATTTATTTTACACCGCATGGTTCATTTATACCGTGTGGTTAACATCTACCTAGTTGACTTATTTCAACATAGCAGATAACACAGATATTAAATAAAATATTAAAATTGATAAAATAATATGCACGCGTACTTAGATTATATTATATATTTACTAAAATTCAATCGTTTATAGGTATTGACAATTTGAAATAAATATGTTTTTGATGTACCGTCAGTGAGGGCGATTCGAACCATACGGGGTAAAAGACTACTTACTGATAGGCTGACCAGAAGAAATTCGCAGACAGCTAGCTTGAGTATTTTAACATTCTATGGTGCATGAAAAAATATTGGAAAATAGATGGACAAGTATTCTCGATGAAAACTCTCAGGTAAAAATTGTGAAAAGGTAAATCGCGTGAAGATTCGTCTGCCTTCTGGTCTAGAGGTTACCGAATTTTTCTTCCACGCCTGAAGTTTTGGGTTTGATTTCCAGCAAAACAACGTGTAATATTTGTACCTTCAAAGATAAAACACGGAGTCCACTTTTTGCTGTTTTGAAGTTAAAAATGCAGAAATTATCGCAATAAGCTATTTTATGCATAAATACAACACCGAAGTCAAAATAAAAATCAAAAGTCTACTTTGTTTTAGTGCAAAAAACATCAGGCAGATATACCATTTTAATATGTATTATTATTAAAATAATAATCTAACAACAAAAGTTAATTATATATATAGTTTGAAATTATCTAATTTGGTTAAAAAAATTATGATGTTTCAGAAATCGTACAATCCCAAATGATGTTTTTCGGAATATTTCGATTAATTGAATACGTGGTTTCTCACTGCAATATCTCCTTCGTAGTTTCTGATTGCCTTCTTCTTCTCTAGTCTGTCCTTCACTGCTGGATATAAGCCTCTTTCATAACTTTCCCCTTTTCTCGGTCGGTTGCTACTTGCAGCCAATTTTAACCCCCTGCAGCAGCTATGTCGGTGGACCATCTTTTTTGAGGTCTTTCGATGCCTCGCTTATTCTCTTAAGGTCTCCATTTTAAAAGTCTAACCTTCATGTATATTACAAAAAATCGCTTTCTGCTACGATTGGAGTAACAACGCTTTGCTTTTTATCTCCACTTTAATTTCCTTTTCAGAATTTTTACTTGAGAGTAAAAATCGAGTTAAAATCGTTTGTCCAGAGTTCAGGTTCTTTTTCACACACAGAAATGTCTTTATTTATACACGTTTTTCCTCCAGACACAGAAAAATGGTGCACATAAAAAAATGATATTTTCATGAACTATCGATTTTTTAAACTTTTTATACAGATAAAACAACTTTGTATGTTTACAAAATAAATATAAAATGGAAACGTAACACTAGTGCGCTTACTGCATCACCGTTTTGCACTGGTAGAACTGTATTAAAGTTACGCGTCAAGGACATGGTTTAAATAGGCAATATAACAAATGGCCAGCCTGAGTATCTCTATTTTTGAGAGTTTCTTGTCTGGCGGGAGAGTTGGAAGGAGCCTTCGTAACTCACAGAAGGCTGCATTAAAGGCTTCTACTCTAACTCGTTCCCTGCACGCATGCGCAGTCCTGTACTTCTGAGTTGCTCTGCGACGCCGTCTGCGCTCTTCTCTCGAGAGAGCGCTGGCATCTGTATTTCTGAAAAAAAAATGTATTCATTATAAAGCATTTTATGAACATTTAATCAAAATGTAAATCTATGGTGACGTGGAGGTAAGCAAACGTAAATATTTCGTAAGGTTTTCTTATTAAGAATATTGAAATAAAATAAGGATTGCTGGATCTTGAGATATATTTCTGCTGTTCTACAACTAATGTTTTACCTGTCTAGTGCTGCTATTCCGAACGCTCTCGTGACCGTAGCAAACATTTTTATAGCGCGTAAATACGCGCTATGAAAGCGTTTTCCATGCCCGCGAGAGCGTTTAGAATAGAGGCCCAGGTGGATAAATAATACAGTTCTATGTGTAAAATTGAACTGAGCCAAGTGGAGAATAGTCTAATGTATAAATACCAGGGGCGAATCGTCAAAATAAGCGATTATGCACAGCTTACCATTATATTTGACTTTCGATAATAATGTTTTATAGTAAATGTGTTTATGCGAAAATAAATTAAATAATCTTCCATACAAAAAAAGTACTATATATTTTACATCTTTAACCTGAGTCAGCTTTTTAATACTAAAACCAGCTTGCAGATTACAACTATTATTTGAAGTTTCTCTATTTGGAAACTAGTATTTCAAACATTATTTCCGAAGGGCTATTTTTCTTTCATAGGATACCGTTGACATACTACGTATCACATAGGACATGTGGCGTTCGCAGAGGCCGTTTTTGGCATTATTCATTTTAAAAGGAATCGGTCAGTGCTCAGTGTTGACAGTTACTGCTGAATGTCATTGTGGTATTTGTTAATAAACTTTTGTACAAGTATTGTATAAAAATAGTTTATAATAAAGGCTACGTACGAGTATAACGTGCGGTTAATAATAATTGTTGTTGAGTTGATTTTCACAGAACCACAGAAAAAATATAATACATATTATGTACTTATATTTAGGCACGAATTAATGATTTTTTTTGTAGATTACCTTTAAAATAAATCACGGCTCGCCACTGATAAATACCTGGGCTTCTATTTTACTACTACTGCTACCATCACGCCACACCCCGTAGGGGTAGGTAGATGGATGAGCCGCCACACACGCCTCACGCCTGACATACATTCCAGCTTCTTCGACTTCGCTCTTCGTTTTGACACGAGCAGACTTGAGATGTTTGTTTATATAAACAATAATCATATGGTCTTGCCACGTCTTTTTTGGTTGTATTTTTCGTACGTTTTCGTTATCATTCATATGCATGTTTTACCTAATGGTAAAATATAATTTTAGTAAAGTATTCGTCCTTCATGACCAAATTATCTATGTGACACTTTCTAAATCTTTATAGACAAAAGTGCCATTTACAAGATTCGGCTGAAGACTTCCAAATTCACCTCTCAAAAGGGGTTTCCCTATCTGTTGTAATAAATTTAAATGTGAATAACTCCCTAGGGAGGAAATCCAGCCAGTCTGCATGCATTTGGACATACTACATCTACATTTACTCTCATACAAATATACATAAACGGACCCTTTTGTTGTAACACAATTTAATAATATGTATGATTCTTATTTAGAAGCTTCGCTGGTCTGTCTTTAAACCGTATTTTTTAAAATGTTATTATATCATTGTTGACTCTTTGTTTCTTTAAAATAAATAAAAAAATAAAATCTCAAAGCATTGTTGAATTAACTACCTGGTAAAAGTAGAAGTATAAAAAATTGGAAAATTGTTTTCAGGCGTTGCCTAGTAGGTAAATTGGTTCAGTCAGATAAATCTAACACACGTGATAAAGGTTTCAGCTCTTTTACTTCACAAAAGTCAACAGATGGAAGAGTTGAGGAAATGTAAATGTTCAAACATAGGCAGAATAGTGAATGTTACACGGTGTGAAAGCGGCCACTGAAACCAGCCAGTGGCAGGTCATAAGCCCTGTAAATGCCTAGACTTCCATATTCCATTATAGAAAATGTATTTTTTGAAGAGATGTTTTTTTTTTGTATTTTTTTGCAAGTTATTATTATTTTCCAATAAGGTGATCTCAATCAAGATATCAAACGTGAGTGATATTACGATAGAGTGGTTTGAAAAAAAGGGTTTTGCAAATAGGATGTCAGTTTGGTAACCTTCTGTCTCATATTTATGTGACACGCAGAACATAAGTTTGGTTAGGGAATGTAGCTGTGACAGTTGATATCAAAATATTGAAAAATATCGATTGGTGTAGGTACTTTTATACCACCGAGTATCGGATGAATTTGTTTCTGAAACTGGCAGAATATTTTATCTTCTTTCTAGGTGCCGGGCACTTCATATCGCACATCCGATAAAATAGTCACGAGTAAAAAATGCGGAATTTTCCGGTACATATATAAAAGGCAAGAAGAATGTAATACTCGCTTACAGATTCAAAAACTATTCTTACTCAAATGAAAGACACAACCCCAACAGTACAATACAATCACTAGATCCTCAACACAAAGACAACTTAAACAAATTCCACTTCGGACAAAGGGATTTTTAGTATTATGCAATTGAAATATATAACCTACTTCCACTGTCAATTAAAACAATTAGAAGTGAGAAAATGTTTAAAAATGTTGAAAAAAATGGATAGTGGAGCTGGGTAGAAGTAAAATGGATTGTCTCATTCTCACAAACCAATATTGAATAATCAGCTCCACAAATGTATAGTTTATGTAATATTTTGTTCTTTTATTGTACGTTTTATAATATAAAAAATATAGGTGTACATAAATGAAATAAAAACTTAATTAAATATAAATTAAAACTGTCTAAACATTTTGTTAATAATCTCAGTATATTAAGTCTTCTTTGTTTATTCTACAACAACAACAATTTATCACGCTGTTTCCTCGTAGGCGTAGGCAGAGAGGATAGAACGCCATATCACTATGTCTTTGCATACAGACCTCGCTTCCTCTACATTCATACATCTTATCATGTACGAACGCGGATTATTTCTAAATGTCCATCTTCCAGTATTTGATGGACTTGATCGTGTCATGTCTTTCTCGGTCTTCCTCGTTTTCTGCATCCATCAACATTCGCATCGTAGATCCTTTGAGCCGTTCTTTCGCTGTCCATTCGCTCTACAAGTCCAAACCAAATCAGCACCCCTTTCTTGATTCTGTTGATAATGCAAGTCTCAGCCTTACATAGTTCACGGATTTCGACATTTGTGCACCTATCATACATCGTTTTACCACACATTCACCCGAGGGATTGTATTTCGACAGCATTTAACCTACTTTCATAATTATTTTTCTAATTCCATACTTTGCTTCCATGCATTAGAGTTGGCACTAGAACTCCATTGTGAACTGCTAGTTTTGCCTCCTGCGATAAACATTTGTTTGCCAAAGCAGATTTTAGTGCACCGTTCACCCTGTTCCCGCCACTTACCCCCCTTTCTATATCTTTCTGTCTTTCCATCTCTAGTAAACATACTTATTTATTATTGATTTATTTGACACTTTATATACATATACAATAAATATACATATAAGGGCGGGCATATTGCCTTAAGGCAATTTCTTCCTACCTACCCAAACCGTTCAGTTTGAGAAAATTATAAATACATGGACATATTGAATCTTACAATTTTATACAAAAATTAAAAGCAAAGATTAACAAAAATAAATATATTTATAAAAAAAAATAACACTATACTATGAAGAGAGGAGAGGGGATGGGAAGGAAAAAAGAAGGATAAAGGAACAATTTAAATATTTAGATAGTGACATTTTAATCTTGACTTAAATGTAAATAAAGAAGGGGCGTCTCTAACATTAGTGGGTAGATTATTCCACAATCGAGCGGCTACTACTGTGAAAGAGGAGGCAAAAAAATTAGAGCGATGACAGGGTATTAAAAGGGTTCTCTCGTTACTAGAACGAAGAGATAGTCCGTGTTGTGAAAGAGGTTGGATGAGCTCTCTCAGATAAATACTTCCTAGATACACAAATTCTTCTACCTGATTCACAATATCTACGTTCACTCTGATCTCACATTTAGTTCTATTTTCATCCTTTTATAATATACATTAAAAATAATATACATTAAAAATAATAAACAGATATAAAATTTATAATTTTATAAAGCTTTATGATAAAAACGTATTTGAAATAAATGTATTTAAATAGATTGAGTTTTTCCATTGACATTTCTTGGTGGAACTGCATTTTAATTATTATAATTAAATGTATTTTAATTGTACAAAAACTATAATAAGGGCCGGGCTGCTGGTTGGTAGTTCCTTCGAAAGCGGTAGTTCCTCCCCGGGCGTAATGAAGTGATTCTCTGAAATAAAAATTTCCGGCTGTTTTGCTTGTTTAGTCTCCCACCGGTCTGACGATGCCGGTCACGACGAAACCTGGTCACTGGTAAAAATTACCGACAAAGGTGGAACAAAACTATATACGTATTTTTATTATCATAGTTAAAATTCAGTTCCTCCAAGAAAGTCAGTAGAAAAAGTCAATATATTAATATACGTAACAATATATTATGTAGATGTGATAAGACAAGAAAAATAAACTAGTATGTTTTTCCGAATAATTTTCGATCAATAAAAATTGATTAGGTACCCCACCATGTTATTATGTCTAAATATAGACGTTCTCATAGTTCGCAATCTAGAATTATTATTGTTTTCGAGTGCTTGTATATAATGATCAATGATAATTGATAATTTGAATTTCCCGAGATATCTTTACAGATATTATTTATTGAATGAACGGAAAACACAGTAAAAATGACAACAAATCAATATGATTTAATATAAACTGGTAGTATAAATATACTAATAAAATCTGTAACAATCATTAATAGTTAATTTGTTCTCAAGTGACAACGACGAAAACTTATAAGTAACTTATAGACTTTTTTATTTTTAAAGATACGATTGGAAACAATAAATCAATAATTAAATGAGTTGTTGAACTGTTTTCTATGCATTTACTACTCGTATTGTGCTAATTTCACATTGCTAGCGCAGTCTTTCTCACAAACTTGTGTTGGAGCAACGAGTCTAGAATTTTACCAAGTTGCAGATAAATAAATAACAAAAGTAGCTGGTGAATATTGAAGAAATACGAATCGCATGTGGGTGTTGTGTAAAAATATGAGTGGAAGAAACACAAAAACTGGTGATTACATAAAGTTAGTGGTAATGCACTTTAAATAAATATAATCTGAATAGTCAATTGTAATTAAAATTTTATAGAAAACAAATGACAAGTTGCTGGTGTATATTGTAAAAAAAAAACTTATTGTCTTTCTAAGGCGTGAAATATAAGTAGTTGAGTACCGACTGCAAGGGCGAAAATATAAGGGCCGTATTTAGTGAAGAGTTAAATACAAGTTCCAGGATGAGCAGTAACAATATCAGCATGGCCTCAGATAAGAGTGATATGAAGTGTGAGACCCGTTTCAACTCCCGTGGGAACGTTCTGCAGATGACATACTGGAGGAAACCGCTAAGTTCAAGAGGAGAGGGCTTCCTGAAGATACGCAAGACTTGTCACTTTCAGGAGAAGAAAGGTTCTTCGAGCAATTAAGACCATTGCACACATAAGTGATTCGTGTACTTAAACAGAACTGTGATAACTCGAAAACGAGATGCATAACTTTTTAAAGAAGGGAACGCATATATAAATATATGGCTTACAATATAATTGATGGACGGTTAAAATTTAAGAAAAAACTTTTTAAACCCAAGCAAAATTGTTATTTTACAAGTGACTATTAAACTAGCTAATGACTTAAACCTTGTAAATGCCTAGTTACCCGTTTTGAGGATTAAAATTTAAAGCATTAACTTTGTGGTCAAAGATTTTATATATGTTTTTAAATATTTGTATAAAACCACTTACCGACTTTCACATGTCTACCGGTTTCGAGACGTACCTGTCTCTTCGTCAGGACACCGATTAAACCATCATGCAAAACCCACTATACACCTTCACCATAGTTGTTGCACAAAAATATATATAATATATCAAACCTGTTTTTTATACAAATAACAATATTGATTAATTATTGCTTAATAATAAAGAAAAAAGATTTAAAAATAATTTAGGTGATTACCAATGAAAATGCAATTCTTGTCCTTCTGTTTATGTTGGAAGAACATCAAGAAATTTTGATATTTGTGTTAAAGAACATTTGAGGTGTCTTCACAATAACATTTTTTTTTCGAATTCGCTAATCACCTAATCAATTTGAATCATGACTTCAATAAAGATACAGGAGTTAAAATCTATCAAAAAAATAATAAAGGATTAAAAGTAAATAATATGGAAATATTTCACATTAGGAAAGCTTTAAAAAATAATGTTACTTTAATCAATAATCAGACAACCTTTCAATATAGCCTATTAAACGATGTTCCATTGTAATGGTCTCCCTATACCTATTAAACTTACACCCCTCCCTTTATCTCCTCCTCTTTTAATTTTTTTTTTCCCACAACATAACATATTTTAATAACCTAATCAGTGCATGTGCTTATGAAAATGCATGTCGTGTTGGTTTTATATTTTTATGCAACTACGGTGAAGGTGTAGGTATAGTGGGTTTTGCATGTTGGTTTGATTGGGGTCCTGACGAAGAGACGGGGACGTCTCGAAACCGGTAGACATAGAATATAAGGTGAGTGGTTATATACAAATATCTAATAATAATTAGTAATATTTATTATTATTTATTTCGAATGTACCAGCATTACTAGTTTCTTCCATACACCTATATTATTTTAACATTTAATTTTCTTATTTTTAATGTATCACCTAGTTTATGTAGGTACTTTTTTCATTCTTCGAAAAATAGCAATAAATAATTTGATTTACAAATATTAACATTTTCATTTTAAAGGGCCTAAAAATTAATTTAAAACAATGATTACTGACATCTGTCAACATGAATCGAATCGGTGCAACATCATTTGCTAAGAAAAGCATGGAAGATTGGCCTCGAGAGGGGAGATTACACTTACGGAGAAATGGAATCAATGTTAAAAATCTCAAGTCTGCAAAAACGTAGAAATAACATTAACTCCATATTTATGTTTAATTTACTGAATGGCTTAATTGATGTACCATCGTTACTGGAACAAGTGACACCAATGCCCCGATTGTGTCGTATTGTAAACTCGAGACAAGATCTGGACTTTTTTGGTTTAAGTCTTTATAGATTAAGAGAAATACTAAGATAGACCGGATCTTGTCTTGAGGTAGTAATTTTTATTTTTTCTGTCCTAGCTTTAATTTTATTTAGTTGTATTTTATTTTATTAGTACCTGTATTTATTATAAGACATTGTATTTACCATCGTTAGAATGGACAGCATAAGTCCGTCAAATAAATAAATAATTATCCGTCAAGTTAAAAAACGTTCACCAACAAAAAACGATCGTGACTCCACGATCTATCAATATACGCACGCATCAACACCCGTCAGCAGCCGTCAACGCACGTCAACTGCCGTCAACATCCATTAATTTCTGTCCATCTCAAATAAAAACCAAAATACTATTAATTTACCGAAATATTCGGGAAAACAAATCAATTTGTTAAATAGTTACCTACTCCTGGCTTGCAGGGCCGGCTGGGACGGGGGCGTTCGCTGCATGCCCCCTCCCGCGCGGCCCCACCCCTCCCCCTCCCCCAGCACGTCTCCCACCGTCACAGCCTTGCCTCACGAGACTACCACTTTACTGACATCAAACTAATTAGTGTTTCAAAAAATTATTTTACACTGCACTTTATTACACTCTTGTTTTCCTGTCTTGAGTTTTTTGTTACTAAAATATTTTCCACATGTTTTTCAATAAAGAGGGCAAAGCAGTCTTTCTGCGACTAGCAGTTGTTTATTTCCAACAGGCACCTGAAAAAAAAATTTGTTTGAGGTTAGATTTTAATTTGATTCAATTTTGTTTGATCATACACATTTCTTCGATTCTTCCATCTGTTGATTTTTGTGAAGTCAGAGAGCGCAAACCTCCATTGATGCGGGTGAGATTCATCTAACAGAGTTTTTTTACCAACGCCTGAAAATATTTATATTTTTTATACTTCGTCTTGGACCTATAATGTAGATTAAACTAACTGATGATATTATGTACACTGGCAACATATAATCCCAGGTCTCCACATACCAACCTAACAAGGCACCAAGCGCGGCGAAACGGAAACGGAAATGAGACGCTCTCCGATCAGCACTAGTACCGACCGGCAGACACGACACAGCTAACGACATTCATCGTAAATATAAATTCAATTCGGGTTCATTTAACACGGCTAAATTCCATTCTGTATTGTCTACATCTTTCTTTTATTATCGTCATAGTTAATTAAGTTATAAAATTAGCAAATAAAACTCCTCAAAATATGTAAGCGAATCTTTAATCTAATTCACGAAACTTTATAACAAAACTTATGGTATGTATAATTAAATTTAATATATATACATAAATAAACATTATTTTCATTAAAACTGTCGACTACAATATGCTATTAAACTACTTCAGAAAAATCAACGGACAGAAAAATTGGCTAGTTTTAAATGTTCTAACATAGGCAGAGTGGTTAATGTTACATAGTGTGTAAAGCGGCCTCTTAAACCAGCCAATGACAGAACATAAGCCATTTATATGGCCATTTATATGGCTTATGTTCTGTCATTGGCGAATCTGGAAACCAAGCGAATCTGGAAGTCTAGCCATTTGGCTAGACTTCCAGATTCGCTTACCAAAATGTTCTTCATCTCTGTTGTAATATGTTGGTTTATTTATTTATTCATTTCAAATTACATTTTTTAACACATTCACTAGTTAATTATGGGTTTTTATGATGTGCCCGTTTTAAGCCATAATAATAATTAATTAATTGGCACACACCCTTAACAAATTAATAACAACAAATATGAATTAACCTAAAATAATTAAAAATTATATTACATATGATACAATGGTAAAATAAAAAAAAACAATAAAAAAAACTATGTTTATTTTTATAACTCACTAGAGGGCGAAAACCAATCTTTGTCTACAAAATTTAAAAAAAAGTATAAACAGCAGTTTTATCCCCACTTCTATAATCTAATCTTTGGGGAATAATTGAATAATAATAATTATAAATGATTTACTTGTGAATAAGGAAAAATAATTCGATAAGTTGACTTGTATTTGTTTACAATATTATCAATATTTCCCTTATTTTCTGTTATTTCGTTCACCCCGGTAGGACTAAGGGGTGCAAAGTCCCGCGGGATCCACTAAATATCACACCCCTGTATATTGGCACACACCCTTAACAAATTTTCGCACTTGTCAATAATTTAGTAAAAGTAACGCCAATAAAATATAGTTTCTTTTAACGAAATCGAATCGTTGAAGATAAATATGAGTTTGCCTACATACAAACTTATTAAAAGCATTAACTTATTATTTAAATATTTAAAACTTCATAGGCAGTGAAATCCAGCCTGTCTCCAAACATTTAGACATACTCAAAACATTAGCAATTGATTAAAATATATTTAACCACCGTTATAATATTTTCTCTGCAATCTTAGTCGTTAAACAAACATTATTTTGTATGTTTTCATTTTAATTATATCTTGTTATTTTTAATTCTTTTTGTAAACTTATATGTATGTTTCATTTTTTTATTGTTAGTAGTATTGATTCTAATTGTTTAAGCATCATTCAATGAAAAATGGTCTAATGGTTAGCGCGTTTGCTTACCATGCAAGAGGTCTCGGGTTCGATTCGAAATATTTATTTAAAAGGATGTTTTCACACTAGAATATTTCACAGTCCCTGGACTGGCACCTGAAGCGTAAGACTGATCATGTTACCTTCATTTAACAAAAAATGATCAAGATACGCTGCGATTGCTGTATCAAGCAGTGCCCTATACACCATCAGGTGCAGAAAGGGAATGATGATGATGATGATGAATAATTGTAATTCTTATTATACGCTTAAATAATTATTGATTAGCCGACTGCCACCTGCTAGTTATAATTAATTATGACAAAACATGGGTATACGGGTAATAAATAGCCTTGATAAAGTTACCAAAATAATTGTATGTATGCGATTTGATAGTAAAATAATGGATTAAAAAATTTACCGAACACATAAAAATACGTGAAATTATTAAAAATAACAAAAAGAAAAATATAATACCACAAATATTGCCACATAGCCTAAAACATAATATCGAATGGCTGTTTTTAGAATTTTTGAGAAATAATAAATTTGTTTGAAAGTTTCAAGTAGGCATTTGTTTTAAAATACGTAACCAAATATTTTTAATGAAATATGTAAAAGGGGTTGGTAAAAAAATTATAACTGCCTTAATTCCAAATGGATTATATTATTTGCACAATAAATACAGAAAAACAACTTAATAATAGTATTTAGTGCGTAAGGGTTGTTTATGATTTCAGTCGACATTTATAAACTAACAATATAACCTCCTGTTTTATCATAAAAGGGGTGAAATAAATTAAACGCCCTCTCGAATCTCGGGGGATGCTTAATGCTATAGGAATAAGCCACAACGAATGGGTTATGGACTGAATTTGCCATGGTTTGTGGGGGTTTTTCTAATTGGATATAACAGATTGATATAGAATAATGTAATTGAAATAATTAAAAAAATATTATGCAATAATAAAAAACTTACCTTTCTACTACTCTACTAAACTAAGCTTACATTTAGAAGTGGTCCACCAATCAACAACAAATTTAGAATAACAAATATCAATTAATTAATAAAGATACAGGCAATATTAATACTTATTCACTAGGAAGTAGTCATGTTTTTGTTTTTATTTAGCTAAAAGTCTGCCTTAAAACAGGTTGTACCTAGTTAGGCAGACTAGGTACACATATACCAGAGATATCTATTACCATGAAAAATGTAGTAGATAAAGATATTGTAATTTCGTAAATAAAGTATTATTATGAAACAAAGATAAAAAAAAGGAAACTAAAATAGTTATTACTATCATTCCTTTCGCAGCTAATGGTGCATACGGCACTGCATTGGTATATTAATGGCAGCGCATTGTGAACATTTGTTTTTGTTACATGGAGGTAAGATGGTCAGTCTTACGCTGCAGGTATTGCAATGTAAAAAAATATCATTTCAACCATGTTGGGAATTGAACCCGAGACCTCTTGCGTGATAGACAAACGTACTGACTTAATTGAAAAACAAAAATTGTACTCCAAAGATCAAATATTTCAATAGAAAAATTGGATGAACTGAAAATGCAGAAGTGGATGTTTTTCAAAATTATATTCAATGAAAGCACAACTTTTTACTGAAAAAATCGATATTTGGATTATTGTCAGCAAATAGAGAATTCTGGGTAAAGAAAAATGGTAAAGACGGTAATTAGCTCAATGTTTTTTTATTAAAAGTAAATTTCTATTTTAGGTTTCTGGACGGCATACCATATACCATATTGCAATGAATTTCGAATTTTGAACATCAGATTTTTTTCGACATATTTATATAAGGGCAACATAAAAAACTATATATTTTTTCTACGGAATATGATACGAGTATATCCGTTATACATATCTCAAAATACAGCCATTTAAATGCAATACGTCACCTTAGGAAACGATGAAGGGTGAGGGTTTGTAATATTCAATGCCCTAAGCGCATTTGAAATTCTATTTTGGCCATCCAAAAGCCACATTCGGCATAGAGTCACACACCTACTCTGGCGAAATCTCAGATCCGATAAATAAAGTAGCATTCACATTTTAGAAAAAAATATTTCTACAATTTGTATACAGAATCCTTATTCCAATTTTAGTAGAGACAGATTTTTAGATGGACGTTGGACACCCACGGCTCGGTTTTTAATGCACTTCCGTAAAAATTATTTACATAAAGTTTGGTACCTACATAATCTTCGCAAAACATAGCCTTTACACATTTTATGCCATAGGATTAAGGGTACAAATTTTCAACTAAGGACGTGTGAATTGGGAAAATAATATTTTGAAAAGTACTTTGCTGCATTTATTTATTTATTTCTCTGTTTTTATAATGTACAGAGGTTCTTTGTGTCAGATCCTCACAAGCTAGGAATTTCCTGTATTAAGACAGGACCTTTATTGTTACATGCATTTTTATTTATGAATTTAAAATTAAGCCAATATCGTTTTTTTCGATTATTACTATGGATAAGTTTTTTAGCGTTATTCCATCTCCTCTCTCTGTATTTATAAGTCTTAGGGCATATGTATTAATACATAATTTATTAGATGTATTTATTTTGTTTAAACACTTTATATACATATGCATAAGAGCGGGCATATTGCTATATATTGGTATATTAGTTATTTCATTGTAGAATTAAATATCGATAAACATATGTATTTTTTTAAGAAATAAAAATCGACAAAATATCTATACTATACTATGAAGTATAAAGAGAGGAGGGGGTAAAGAGGAAAGGAAAGAGGGAGGAGAAAGGAAAAACTTAAATATTCATGAAGTGACATTTCTTACGTGATTTGAATGTAAATAAAGAAGGAGCGTCTCTGAAGTTAGCGGATAGATTATTTCATAGTCAAACAGATACTACTGTCAAAGAAGAGGCAAAAAAATTAAAGCTGTGAATACAGGTATTGGAAGGATATACTCGTGACTAGAACGAAGAGTTACCCCATGGCGTGAAAGAGGTTGGAAAAGCTCTCTTAGATAAACAGGCGAAGTGGGATAATTTAAAATATTGTGAAGAAGTGATAGAACGTGAATGTTTCTTCTATGCGTGATACAGAGATGTAGGTAATATGTGTTAAAGTTAAGTACCTACACGATAAAACATTAACAATGCAATATGTCGATGTCACGAAAACTGTCATGTAGGTAGCTTGTATTCTTCGAAGAGTGCTCTTATAATGCTATCTACGTCTGTTATCATTTATTTAGAACCATTGACATATTAATACACATAGACATGCCCTGAGCCTCCAAAAATGATGACAATGAACTAATGCCAAAACGCTTAGTCACGCCCAACGCGTAAAATAAACTTTGAAAATACCATTTATTGTTTTATTTTATCAAATTTTATTGAAAAACGCATAATAACTGTAGTTTAATTCATATTAATGCGCATTTTAAACAAGGGGAAATTTCTAATGTGATCCGTAAATCTATCGTTCAATTGGTTATTAACTCTTACCCGTAATTACACATAATTCTGGGAGCAATAATGGCATAAATGTTAAACTATTTTTATTCATATATTTTAATGTTTTCCTTAAGAATCCTTTGTTTGCCTTATTATACACTAATCACTCATATCTGAAACACACGCCTAATGATCGTACATAATAGATGGTTTAAATTATCTAGGAATTGTTGACATTAAATATGGTACAAATTTCCCTTTATGCATTCTAATAAAGTATTTTAGAAAAGCCCACAATTTTTATTACCATAACTCAAATGTCATTACGAACTCATTCGGTTTCTGTAGAAAAAAAAAGAAACTAAAAATATTTTTAAATCACGATTTTTTTTACTGTGACTGATAAGTAAGATAAGTATTTACTTTAATTTTATGTGTAAAATTATATTTTTATTAAAAGACAACGGTTTGACAAAACGTTTAAGAAATTATATTAATTTTAATGCATTTACAAAAGGCTGACATTTTAGGGAAAAAAAATCGTATGCTGACGTAAAAAAAAAAGACAAAACAAACAGCCGAACATTTAAAATAAGCTGGCCTAAATATAAGCTTCTCGTTAGGCAAAAAAAAATTCTTACGAAGAGTCACATTTCTTAAACACACCAGCGATTTCTAGCCAGATTTGGCGTTTCAACCACTGTGAGGCGTGACGTTTAGAATCGAAATCAAAATGCCTACTTGTGTCACGAATGCGTGTTAAAACCTTTCGGATAAACACAGTAAAAAGGATTCTGTAACTTTTCATCGGTATATATTTGTTCATGAGTGATTAACAAAATTTAAAACAATTAATATTCAAATATTATTTTTTGTAAACGTCAAACTAAAGAGGCGCAATTGCGAAGCTCTTCTTAGTTGTAGGGTTGCGCTAAAAATACAATAAACCCGAATTTATAATATTATTTTTGCGTTTCCCAAAATCCCTTGAAAAGAAATAAATTAGTACTAATTATATGGAATTTGAGGAATGAACCTGATTGGAATCCACCAAAAACAAATGTCGATTGTTAACGTCAAAAGAAAATTTTTTTACCTACCGAAAAAGAGCTTCCTTCAATTTTTGGTGGCATATGTATGATAGTCGAATGCAGCCCTGGTTTAAATAAACAAGCTTAGAAAGTATGGGTGTCACTACTTTTTGAAATATATATATTATATGTCAATAATACTATTATTTTCAAAAAAATAATTATTTTTCATTGAAAGTTATTATACATTGAAATAATGTTATTCCATTCAGTTTGAACAGTTACGATGTTAAAACATCGTAACTGTTCAAACTGAATGGAAGAAAGAAAGAGATCGCATAACCACAAAATGTTGTGAACATTTCGTTCAACGTGACTCCCGAGGTTAATCCTTCAAGGTACAGATATTATTGCTGTACCTACCATATTATTCGACTCAACTAGACACATAACTTTAGTCCCATAGAGTTGAGACTTGGGTGTAAATCAATTTAATGTTAATTATACTTTTAAGGATAAAAAATAAATTTAAATGACGAAAAAAATAGTATCGTCTCTCTATGAGGAGAGTTCAGCGTGTGTAAGAGTTAATGGGGGATTTATATCTTGGTTTGCGATCTCAAAAGGCGTGAAACAGGGATGTGTAATGTCACCATGGTTGTTTAATCTATACATGGACAACTGTATGAAGGAGATAGAATGTATGGGTATTGGAGGAAAAATTGATAATTTTTCAGTAGGCTGCTAGTTGTATGCTGATGACGCAGTTCTGTTAGCAAGCAGCAAGGATGATTTGCAACAAATAGTCTCTAGAATGTATGATGTATACCTGGAGAGCGAATTGGCGATGAACGAAAGTAAGTCAAAAGTGATGGTATTTGAAAGGGATAGTGAGGTTACTGACTGCATAATAAATGTAAGCAACGAATGTCTCGAACGAGTAGAAGAATTTGTGTATCTGGGAAGTATGTTTTCAAGAGATGGAAGAGTAGAAAAAGATGTTGAAAGGAGAGTAAATGCGGGCAACAAAATGAACGGAGCACTGAGCACAGTAATGGCTTATAAGAATATGTTCATCGTTTTAGTCCCAACATTTATGTATGGAAGTGAAACATGGAACTGGCAGAGGAAGGATGAAAGCCGAGTGAGCGCGGTTGAAATGCGATCTCTTAGATGAATGTGTGGGAAATCTATGTATGACAGGGTTACGAATTCTGAAATCAGCGAGTGTAAATCTGAGTCAAGTATAATTGATAAGATTAAGAAAGGATCTCTGAGATGGCTTGGCCACGTAGCGCGAATGGACGATGAAATAATGGTAAAACAATTATATATCGCGAAAATGAACGGTAACGTGAGAGGAGGACGACCAAGGAAGACGTGGCATGATCAGATAAACCAAAATCTTAAGTCTGGTCATGTCAAAAGCAGACAGAACCGAAAGGCATGTATGAGAAGAATGTATGCCAGGATAGACGTGTGTGGCGGTCCATTCTCTCTGCCTACCCTTACGGGGAAATGGCGTGATGGTAATAGTAGTAGTAATAAAAAATTAGGATACATTAAAAAAGATATTCGGAAATCCCATTTATATTGAACCTTGAACTTACAAGTACAAATTTTAAAAACCATCGTCCCTGTAAAAAGAAAGATTGAGGCAAAAGACAATGATATACTATTATTATTTGACGATATTAACGTTTTGCCTATTTAAGCTAGGGTTTCCTAGGACAGCGGTGCCCGTATCTTAACGGCCGTAGTGAACGGTGATGCGGTAGGCAGCCGTCGTAGCGGTGACTAGAGAGTGGTTTTATTTTTTAACGGTGTTATCAACACTATTTTTATAGGAAACCACTTTCTAGTCACCGTTACGACGGCTGTCAACCGCATCACTGTTCACTACGGCCGTTAAAATACGGGCACCGCTGTCCTAGGAAACCCTAGCTTAAGGCTGTAGTCGGGTACCGGCCCTTAGCGGTACCGGCATCAAGGTAATAAAAACCTAAATAAGATATTGTTAGAAATTGAACATTACAACCAGAATTATTTTTTTTAAAAAAAGAATACAATTCTGCAAAAAAAGGTTTTAACTAAAATATTTTAATAACCATGTTTTTTTTTAAGTATTACCGAAGGCATAATTTAACGTAGATATAAAGGAAAATGTCATAAAATTTATGTGATTTAAAATATTAAAAGTATTTCTTTTCAAAAACATAAAAAAGTTCAAAAGACTTTGCTTGCGCTATTTTAATGTTTAATTTATTATCTTTAAATTGTTGGAAAAACATTTGGCTCAATACTTAGTTTTTATATGAAAATCGAGATACCAAAGTTTAGTCTAAATTTGAAATGGCGTGATCAGCCGGTCGAAAAGTATGTTTTTTAGTACAAATACATTTAAAAATTATGGTTTTTATCTAATTTATGTTTCTTATTATTGTGCAATGTTTAAAAAACGTTCGTTTTAAAATGGCAAAATCGTATGATTTCCTCACTTTTCGTGCGTTTTACCCGACGACAAGTGACATATCATTTCCTCGAGTGCAGTTTTAAATTCAAAGTAACCTACCAGATCGTGACCCGACAAGTATCGGCACATCAGCTGACAGTGCCTCGATAGAAAAACTACCATGGAGATAGAACAATGGGAAGTGTAGTACCAAAACTGTTTAACTTAATGCCCAGTGCAAATCGAGAGAATTAAACTTAAATACTTTTTTAAAGTCATCATTAACTAATGAAACAGAACAAGTAAATCTTAAGTGTGCATATAAATATTTTCTTTATTTTTTATTAAACTCTGTATCTACTAGTGGCGAATGGTGATTTTATTTACAGGTAAGCCATAAAAAAAATGTACCTACATAGGAGGTACATAATATAATGTAAGTAATATATACTATCAATTGATATTTTTCTGTGGTTCTGTGTGATACAACAACTCTCATCCATGAAATAAACTCAAATGATGTAACTTCGTGATATATTATATTATATAGATATATTATCTGTTACTTTTATATACTATTCATTAAAAAAAACATAAAAAATACCACTATGAATTCAGTCGATATTAGGTATTCAATTGAAATGTCAACTGGCCGCATTGTTCTAGTAATTAATAATGCTATAAACGGCTACGTGGAGCGCTGTATGTCCTGCAATATGACGCATGAAAGTAATTATGGTCTTATGTCAAAAGTACCACCTCAAAGAAAAATAGTCCTTAATAAACAATGTTCGAAATACTGTTTTCTAAATCAAGAATCTTCAAATAATTTGTGTAATCTGCAAGTTCAATCTAGGAGAAAAAACCCCCTCTGGAATCAATACATTCAAAATATAGTATACTTATTTGCATGAAAAAATAAGCTGAAATAATCGACTAGTTTCTTGGCTCACCGCAGGCGCTGGGCGCGCTTTATTAAAATTTATATTTATATTAGGATAAAAATATTGATGGTGGAAATGATGAAAATGAATGTTAATTTTTTATTTGTTTTTCTGTAAATGAAGTTACAATATAACATTATTATGGTTAGTCAAATATAACGCTAAGCTGCGCATAATCGCTTCTATACACGGTTCGCCCCTGGCACCTACTGACCTTTTATTAAAAAAAGTGTAATATAACCCGCAGATAAGTCTCGGAACAACAATACAATTATGTATGCTATTTTATTGTTAAAATAAATAAATATTTGAATAATAAAAATCACATGGCATCTATTGAAATAGCAAGTAAGTTGTTTAATTTCTTGTAGTTGATTTTTAGAGCTGATAGTAAAGTGATTGTAAGGATTTTCGCATTGATGCACTTTTCACCTAGAATCACGCACGGATAGTTTGGCCTTTTCAATTTACATATTTTAAGGGATAGTGACACGACGTAGAAGCGAAGTATTTGGTCAAAGTGTTCATAAATTATTCACAATTTTCTAAAGAAGATTCAAAGGAAGAAAAAAAAATGTAAACAAATACATGTAAGTATAAAAAGGTAGGTATTGTATTTTTATGTCGAGAATATCCGGAAAATATAAAACTTTCTAAAACTAGGTAAACATTAATAGCTTTAATTGGTAGGCCTCGCAGTGTAGTGGTCAGCGCGTTTGCCTACCACGCAAGAGGTCTCGGGTTTGATTCTCGGCACGGTTGACATGCAATATTTATTTTAAAAGGTGTTTTTACACTATAATGTTTCATAGTGCCTGGACTGGCTCCTGAAGCGTAAGGCCGATCACCTTACCTTCATGTAACAAAAAATGATCAAGGTAAGCTACGATTGGTGTACCAATGCAGTGCCCTATGCACCATTCAGTGCGGAATGGGGAATGATGATGAAATGTCAATGGATATTTTTAATCACAATACTGGCGTCACACCCTAAAAATATATGTGCTACGTAGTTAAATCTTGAAAATTAAAAAAATATACTTTAATACACATTTAAATTTTTTATATTCGTTATTGATCCGTTGAGAATTTATATTTTTTAAATTTGTTTATACGCTTATCTTAATCCCAACCCATGCAAACTCGTGTAAATGTTTATTTTATATATTTTTTTAAATACGAGAATATGCGTTGTTAGAGAAAATTGATAAATAGGTATTTTAACATTTTTTTAGTTTTTTTTTCACTCTCCCGCATATGCTTCCCCGAGATTGTGCGAAAAAGACAACGACTGCACGTCGGACTGATAATGCCTTACTAAAATCGTCAAAATTAAGGTTTCGTTGTCTCGTTTTCCGCACCCCAATTTTTTTATCATATTTGTAAAACGTACGTCCGAAAACGGCAGATAAAACAGGGCACTTTTATGGGTATGAAGATAGTCCTAGCATCCATGAGAAACCATTTATCCAAAAAACAAAATAACAGAGACACGCCGATCGTAAATATCTATATTGTAAAATCATCACTGCTTTAGTGCCATAAAAAAGGGAGAAAATATGGGAATATTTTGGTATGAAGTATGATCAGACAGCGTTTCGTATATTAAATATTAGACATACATTTTCACAATTAAATAAAACAAGTAGGTAATTAAAAATGTAACACGATTACAGTTAATCCGAAGGTAACTGTTTCTTTGTCAAGCTATATGCGTACGTCACGTCAATACGGACGACATTTAGTTAAGCAAATTAAAATTAAAATTGATACACGAAAAATCACAGACAGTCCTACAAATATTAATTTTGGAAATATAATACTTTACCTTTATGGAACTTTCAGTTAAAAATCACTTCAATGAAAATCACAATCATAATTTAATTATTATATTAAAAATTATAATAAGTTTGCATTTTTAATATCTGTTTTGATTGTACGAACTTATTTATTTATTGAGGTTCTTTCTTGATACATATCGCGAATATGAATGATTCCGGGTGACGTAACAGATAACTACTGACCGAGGGTAGATACAGCATCCCCAATATATATATGTAGATATATCATCCCTTCCCATTTGGGGGTGTAACGCAAAATGTAGCAGTGAAATATACAGAATGTTTTTTTAAACATCATAAAATAAATCCGCCATATAAAAAACGTTATGTCTTAGAATGTGTTTTAATCCCACGCATATTTTAAAAACTTTTGGTGTAGCTGGTATTAATTAATAAAAATAAATATTCGCGTTCTTATGATTTACCTAAATATTTACATTTTGGGGCCATTTTCAACGAGTTGTAAATAACTCATTTTTAGAAAATGGAAACCAAGTTGTGGTAGTGCGGAGTGCGAACCTCGGACCCCTGACTCACGAGTCCGCGACAAGACACGGGACCGCAACCCGGTTCGAAATAATTCACACCCCTTAGCATGTTATATTTATTTTTATTTACCTAACTTTTTGCACATAATGTTATTTGTAAATTGGCGGGCTTATTGCCAAATGGCAATGTCTTCCAACCAACCAATAAAATAAAAGTTTTATTTTTATAATTCAAGTCACAGAACATATTAATAGAAAAAAATAATTAAAAGCTAAAGATATATAAAAATAGAAATAAACGTATTTGTTTATAAATTACCTTAAATCGAAACTATTATTTAATGGGAAAAGGAAAAAGAGGAAATAGGAAAAAGGAAAGGAGGAGAGATTAAGGAAGAGAAAGGAGATGTTTCTTCAGACGTGATTTAAACAGAGATAATGTAGTAAAATCTTTGATGGTGGATGGAAGATGATTCCACAGTCGAGCCGCATGGACACTATATGAGTTAGAGAAGAAAGATTATACAGTCGTTTCGTAAATTCGTTCGTATCCCATACATCTATCTCACTCGAACGCAATCAAAATCGTATATTGTTCTCGTTTCCGCCATGTACGAACTAATACTCTATGACCGCGGTCTGACTTTTTTCAAATAAACGGGCCTATTCCCTGGATATTCCCCGTATTCTAGAGCGATGTTATTTTTTAAATAATATTGATTAAATCAGATTCAATTCAATTAATTTATTTTAAATAAAACATACATTACAAACTAAAATTGAATACGTACATATTATAAAAAGACAAAAATACATAAAGAGACTCTTTTCAAAATAGTAGGAGAATCCTGCTCCGGAAAACCCCGTCGGATACATGGAATAGATCAACATCCAGAGCGATGTTGTTCAGCATAGCAATAGCCCTTCCAACAGGCATAACTATCGGCATGTTGGTCCTGTATATCGGAATATAAAACAATCTATGCTGACGCTGTCTTAGGTAATTATCAGGAACATACAAACCAATGCTCATCGTAATCTCAGAATTATCGATCGTACTGCGCAACAATCGATGAAAATGTGTAGTCAAATACACATTCCTTCTAGTCTCTAAACTGTTGTAGCCAAGCATACCCTGGAGAAACTCGGTCGGGTAGAGCCGAGAATAATACCCGCGCTCTCATGTAGAGATATCCAAGAAACTTTTTTTATATTTTCTCTATCATAAGAGAGTACTTCAGTAAAGTTCATGTGGCCCCCAAATCATCGAGCCACTCTCGAGTCTATTTCGCACCAAGGAGTTGTAAAGAGTTCTCAGTACGCGGATATTTTCAAAAACTCTGGCAGTACGCAGAACAAATCCTAACATCTTCAATGCCTTACCGCTAAATGTCTGTATGTGTTCATGGAATGTCAAGGTGCTCAGAAATCTAACGCCCAGATTTTTAACATTCGATGTTCGTTCGATGTTTATTGATTTATTTGACAGACTTATGCAGTCCATTCTAACGATGGTAAATACAATATCTTATAATAAATACAGGCACTTATAAAATAAAATACAACTAAATAAAATTAAAGCTAGAACAAAAAAAATAAAAATTACTACCTCAGAATAATATCCTGTCTATATTAGTGATTTTTTAAATCTATGAAGACTTACACCAAAAAGTTCAGATCTTGTCTCGAGATTACAATACGACACAATCGGGACATTGGTGCATGCAAGCCATAGTTTGTGCTGTGTTGATTTAGGAACAGCACATTATTATTTCGCAACAGGCGGATTGGAACATTGAATGCCACTTGTTCCAGTAAAGCCATTCAGTAAATTAAACATAAATATGGAGTCAGTATATATGCAGATATCAATTATAGGCATATCCCTGTTTTTAAAAAATAAGAAAAAAGTCTTTTATATGAGCAAGGACAGGGCATGTCTAAATTGATCGTTTTGCAGAAGTGCAAAAACATTTTTTTTTAAATTTGTTAATCCTCGTGAAACAATTTATATTCACATTATGATGCCTAGTTTTTTATGTAGTATTTGCTCATTTAACTGTAAAAAAAGAACAATGTAGCATTACAATTATTGTTGTGTTCTTCTCGATATTTTACTTCATTGTTTTTGTTAAATACTGAAGTTTGTTGTATATCTTGTTCAAAACAAGTCATAAAGATACGTCAGTGGTCTCCTAAGAAAGAAAAAAAAGGTTAGTTTAACCAGATATGCAGTTTGCATTCATAACTCAAAACGGACGAATTTAGACTTACGACAGTGTACTTCTGGGGGTGGAGATATTTATTATTATTTATATCAACTTTCATACACATTTTTCCAATGTAATTTCATAATTCATGCTTCGATACTGGCTTACCTAGTGAGGGAGGTTGATCAACCCAATTGCCTGTTGGCGGATGAACGCTCGGAAATGGTCTGGTTCGCGGAGTGCGTTATCCTTATTTACTTTGCCACTGAACCCTAAATACAATTAATGCAATTACCTACCTTGTTCTGGCACCTTTATTGTCTGGAACTTCTGTCGCGGCAGTCAGGATCAGATAGTAGATTTGATGAGTTATTGATCGCAAAAATAACTTGTTTTCGATCGCGACGAGAATATCAAAGCACATGCACAAACAATCAGTTCAGTTATTATTATGGAGCCGGGACAATATCGGTACCCGTGGTAGGCATTGCAACATCTTAACCAAGGCTCAGTAGGTAGTAAATAAATTTGAACGCCTCAACCTAGTACACGCGCTATGTATATTAAGTAAAATAAATAAACAACACATTCTTACTTTTATTTCAGAACGTCCTGTATATTTTTTCATGGCAAAGATCCATTGTATTCAGGGATGCTGTGATTCCACAGGGTACGCCCATTCTCTTATTCTACCAATAGGAGGCGTTCATTTGAAGCCACTCCCATTGAACGTCAGAAGTACTAACAGTGCTTTAAAAAAACGTATTCAATTTACAAAATTTAGACTTACATACTACTTCGACAGTATTTTAAGTGCAAGTTTTCGACCATATAACACAATAAAAAATATTGTATCAAGGAAAGCACAATATTTTTTAATTTTTTTAAAATGTATTTTTTAAAATATTATGCAAATGAATGCATCACTCGTTGAAGCAGTAAGTACGTAAAACAGTTATTTTTTGGAAATAGTTGAAACCATGTATAAACTGTTACGGTTTAAAAAAACTAGGCAGGTTATTCAATAAACTGTTTCTAAAAATAACAGTATAAAGGTGCGTGGGCAAAATTGTGCCACACAAAATGCTCCCCTCCCCCCTAATAAAAATGATAAACTAATTAAGGCACATGAAACTGTTTCTTAAAAACAGTTTAGAACAGCGTAGCTCGTAACGAGTAACAGTACAATAAACTTTTGTGAAACTGTTTCATCAGTTGCTAGTATAGTACTAAACTGTTATTTATGAACAGTTTAATTTGTGAAACAGTGACAGTTACTGCTATTTCTTTTAAATAACCAAAACAAACATCTTAAATAGCAACTCCATGCCTGAAATCACCTAATAGATTCTAGAAAATTTCGACCTGAAATATCGATTTAAAATGTGGATTTTCATTTCAGTATTTCAAAGTTTTCATCGACTCGTATTTAAGAGAATATGCGGGAAAGAACGATTTTGTTTTTTATTTTTGGTTTATTTTGTAAAAATAAATATTTGCGTTCTTATGATTTACTCAAATATTTCATTTTGAGGGACGAGTTGTAAATAACTCACTATTAGAAAATGGGAATCAAGTTGGGGATCGAGGTACAACCCGATTCAATGAATAGGTATTTAAATACATTTTTTCTGTCGCCTTCTCGCAGATACCTTACCGAATACTGTGCGAAGAATACAACTGCATGTCGGACTAATTATGCCTAACTGAAATCGACAAAACTGAGATCTCGTATTTCCGTTTTCCCTTATTCAAAACTGAACTGATTTTGATTTTTGATAAAAAGAGTTTTGGAAATAAATTTTATGCGTCGTATATATCTTTTATCAAAAACAGTTATTATTATTTGTACACCGTACGTCTGAAGACCCAAATAAAACTTATAGACACGCCAATGGTGAATGTTAAAAAAAAACATCGCTCTAGTGTCACAATCCAGGGAGAAAATACGAGAACACGTTTTTATTAAGAAAAGTCAGACCGCTTTATTGTACTTTGTACCTTATCTTTGTCAGGTTAGCAATTCATTTATATTGGACGCTTTTACAACAAAATTATTTCTAAAAATAACTTGATTTAATAATAATAAAAATACCGACATCGTCAGACAGTCTGACGATGTCGGTCACGACGAAACCCGGTCACTGGTAAAAAATTATAAATAAAAATAGAATAAAACCCAATACGTATTTTTATTATTATAATTAAAATGCAGTTCAACCAAGAAATGTCAGTAGAAAAACTCAATCTATTAAAATACATTTATTTCGAATTCGTTTTTATCTTAAAAAACGAAAATTCCATTATTTAGCCTTATTACATTCATTTCACAAAAATAATATATAAATTTACATTCATACTTGTCTTGTCTTTATATTTTTACAGGACCTCGACTCACATGTTTTATACGTTTAGGGTTTATATCATTAATAAAAATACGTACATAGTTTTATTCCACCTTTATCGATAATTTTTACCAGTGACCAGGTTTCTTCGTGACCGGCATCGTCAGACTGGTGGGAGACTAAACAAGCAAAACTGACGGAAATTTTGATTTCAGAGAATCACTTAAATACGCCCGGCGACATGGCTTTCGAAGGAACTACCAACCAGCGGCCCGGCCCCTATTATAGTTTTTATAAAATTAAAATACATGTAATTATAATAATAAAAATACGTTTATAGTTTGAAACCCGTTCACTGGTAAAAAATTATAAATAAAAGTGAAATAAAACCAGATACTTATTTTTATTTTTATAATTAAAAATGCAGTTCCACCAAGAAATGTCAGTAGAAAAACTTAATATATTAACTTGATTTTAACAGGAAAAACATTTTGTGTTTGTGTGTAACATCTACCTATTACAAAAATTAATTATTTTACCAACATAGATGCTTGGTGTTGTTAATGCAACTCAGTACGTACATACATAATAATATACAAAATGAAATATCTTTGTTATCATTTTCCCATCTGGACCTATTGGTTTATAGAGCACTCTTTTAGTCCTTCAACTACAGGTTATCTTAACATATTTTTTACGTGAATGTTAAGAGGATCAGTCTTACGTTTCAGGTGCCAATCCATCTGCGTACAATGAAATATTGCAGTGTAAAACCACCTTTAAAACAGTTCATTAATATAAACTCTGCCAGGAATCTTACCCAAGAAAATTATTAATTGTAATAATAACGAATAAAAAAACTGCTGGATCTTCAAAAAATAAATTAAAAACTATTATGAAGATTTTCTTTCAAAGGCGGTTCAAAAACGTGTCAAAATATGTAGATCGAAAAACCTAGAACATCTTTAAAGAGTGGTGTTGCAAAACTTAAAAGTTTATATTAGTACCTACATAGGAGGGTACCTAACTATATTAAATAAAACAAAGTTTTCCAACACGCTTAGCTTATTCATAACTTAAACTATTCGATATTACGTGTATTTTTATGTTATGAGGCGGTATTTATTGAATAACCTACAAATTCGTGGCTACTTATATGTACATAAGGCATTCCTATCGATTTAATGAATTCTCTTTGTCATTTTCTTCGCGTTTCTGCCGCGCGGGGTGGAAAAGTCTGGAATCAAAGGCAAAACTTCCCGTAAAGGATAATACAACTTTCTTTTATACCCGTGTATCCATAGTTGCGCATCCTGTTTGGCCGATATATCCTCGAATCCAGACAGGAAAATGCGCGTCCCTAAAATTTTTCCAGAGTTTAATTTTTAGCTTTGTAAGATGTAACACGGTCGCTCGGTTATTGACCGTCAAATCTGGAAATTTCTGTCAAGCGTACTTATTATTTAAGTATCGAACGTTTTGATGTAAAAACATTGAAATACTGCTAACTGTCAAATTAAATTTTGAATTATTTGATGATTCTGTGAATCTGCGTGTTCATTTCTCAGGTTGTGTTCTCTTTGTTGTTTGTTTTTTTAATAAAAATCAAATTAATAAACGTTTTAGATACTTGTTAAATCAAGATAATTGTTTTTGTACGCGTTACAAAAAAATGTCGTACAACTTTCGTGCTGGTCAGGTAAGCATCTTATTTTACAGTTATCATGCTATCGTTACTTGTGTACAGAAAACTTAATTTTACTTCGTAGATAAAATTTAAGATAAACGCAAACTTCCCATTGTAATACGGGCCCTGATCACCGTTAAGACGATCATCTTGTTACGTTCGCCGCATCACGGCATATCATTGCCACTAGATAATGTCACAGCTTTCTTAAAAACAATGAAGTTATGTACTGATACAGTAATCATGCTATGGATTAATTAATATTAGTGATATCAAAGGGATTAATGTAATTTAATCAGTATACTATATTAAATAAAAAAAGGGCATCTATGATTGATTGGTTTGATAAACAAAAATTTAAATGTATATATATATATATTGAAACTATATTTTTAAAGGCTTTCATGATTGAAATTACAAATCGTTTGGATTTTTTTTTTAAAAACGAAATATTTGCGTTCTTATAATTTACGCAAATATTTCATTTTGAGGGCCATTTTCAACGAGTTTTAAATAACTCACTATTAGAAAATGGGAATCAAGTTGGGGTAGAGTGGGATTCGAACCATGGACCTTTGATCCGTGAGTCCGAGACACTAGCCACGGGACCACAACCCGACTCATTTTATTTCTATCATTTTTTCAACTAATGCTACTGAATTGCGTTGTGGTCCCGTGGCTAGTTTTGCGGACTCACAAATCAGAGGTCCGAGGTTCGAGCCCCACTTTATCCCAAATTGATTCTCATTTTCTAATGATGAGTTATTTACAGCTCTTTAAAAATGGTCAAAAAATTAAAATATTAGGGGTAATCATAAAAAAAAGATAAATATTGTTTATCTTAAGTTTTTCTGTTGTACCATTTTGTAAAAGACGTACTTTTTATTTGCAATTTGTTTTGTATTGTTATCAATGGGCCTATTAGTGTAATCTTCCCAACAACGGGGTGTTGTCAATTCAATGAAAAGTACACTGCACTTGTAATTTTTTTATACAAAGAGGGATCCGGTACCTCTTTCTACGTTTTTATATTATTTACACCCCATAAATTCACATAATCCCCCTGCAGAGGCGGCGCGTAGGGTTAAACAGGTTTACTCCCAACTCCGCCAATGAGGAAGTTCAGCGGTTTTTAATTCTTTTTTTATTAAAGAAATCCAATTTTTATTTGCTTAGTTTAAATTTTATATATATATATAATTCCTCTGTACGTGTGATGTCACCGTACTCCTCCTAAACGGCTTAACCGATTTACGTGCGGTTTTCAGAGAAATATAGATCTTTGCGCTGTGCGTGTTCGTAGATATCAAAATCTTCAATCGAATATGTAAAAAAGAAGTTAGGAGCATAAATGTTTAATTCATCGATCTACCAGGGTTGCATTCGAGGAGATTTATTTGCAAAAATATGGAAAGATGTTTTTTTTGTGTATAAAACAAGTTTGTTTTTGAATGTTTACAAACAGCATTTGTTTTTTGTGGATCTCAATCAGATTTTTTCCTTAAATTACTTATAATTTCCACCCATTTGTTTCTTTTTATTGGATTTTTGGTAACACTAAAATAATATTAAATTCAATACATTTAAAAAATCGTATTCCTACATAAGTACACCCCTTTGTTGGTGAGACGACCGGAGTTTGACGTTTGCAAAAAGAATGCCATATTTGAAAAAATATTTATTTTATGTTTTGGAATTCAACTGTAAACAAGTACCTAGGTACTTAGGTACCTACTTAAATGAAATTTTTTAATATTATCAATTTTAAGGTTTGGAGTTTAATCACAAACAGGTAGTAAAATACCTACTTATCAATGAAGTATTTTTCCAAGCTAATAGCAGGGAAGCCAACGTTCGGGCAGGACAACGTCTGATGGGTCCGCTAGTAGTCTATAAAATTGCAATTTTCAATTATAAAATAATTAAAGGGTTAAGTCAAATAAAAAAATTAACCAACGATACCACACGTAAGAAATTAGAGATAAAACAGTATAAGATTATTTATGAGGAGAAAAACAGTATCTCAAAACTCATTATACAAGGGTTTAAAACTGTGCAATGAGTTGTACCCGAAGAAATAAAAGAAATGAAAAAAAAAACCTTGATATATTTAAAATCAATTTGAAAAAATATGTTCTTGAAAAATTTTGATATAAATAGGAAAATATCACTTTTTTTAAAAACATTTTTAAAGTAAAAAGGGTTTATGAAATACTGTCCAGTAAAAAAATAATTTTGGTACTAGTATTAGTAGCATTAAAAACGTATTTAAATTTGTAATTTTGGATTCCCGCAAAAACGGTTATTGTATTGGTCACGCCCCTAATACGTCACGATTTATGTTCATTTTATTCAAATTTTTACAGAACATCGTCACGAATCTTGACGTCACAACTATCAATGCCGAACGTGTCGCATTTTTCTAGTGACATATATTTTTTAATTTTGTTTAAGGCTGTATATGAAAACATTTCTCCACAATATCCATATTGATTTTGAAAATACAATTGTTTTTTTCTGAATCCATTTCATATATTGTTTGCGGTATTTGTAGTAAAATTGATTGATATTTCCGTATTGTAATTTATTTAAAGTTTGTATTAATATTTGAGATGTTATGAATTAACTCAATAAAGTATAAATTAAATAAAAATGCTTCATTCGATAGATATTTTGCCACATTAACTGCCAGCCTAAAATGTTGAAATCTCGAAAAAATGAACATGGCTCGGAGATCAAATAATAAAAAAATGGAAAATAAGGCAAAAGAATATGTACATATTTTTGTGGAAAAGTGTAAAAACGATAGCTCCGCTAATAGACGGAGCTGGCATATGGATTAAAAACTGATGTTCAACTATAACTCCGCCAATGACGAAGGTCAGTACTACCGGGAATTGGATTTATAAAATGTTTTCTTAGGCGCCGTAAAAATTAAAGCATTTTTTATTTTTTTTTATTTTTTATGTTCTTCTATTTAGGAAACATACAGTACAGTTTTATATTTTACACAGTTAGACCAGTGAAGTTTCCATATTATATAATAATTATATTTAAGGTTATTAATTAAAGTACAAAAAAGAGAAGGAAAATAAACATAAATAGAAGTTGTTTAAAAATTAAAATTAAAGTAAAAAAACGAAGAAAATTTGTAAAAGTAATTAAAAGTTAAGAATTAAAATAAAGGATGAAAAACATGCTTAGATGTAAAAATAAAATAAAATAATAACATTTTTTAAAAAGGAAAAACATAAATATACACATACATATTTTAAGGGATTAAAGAACCGATGACGAAACTAAATTTATTTCAATTTAAAAAACATCTTCAAAATTAATGACACATAGTAAGGGCATCAATATATTGATTTCAAATACATGTACAATATAAGTAATCAAAAGTAGTTTAAAATTATAAAAACATGTCAATGCAGCAGATTAATTATACTGCGAAGTTTGTCTAAAATGTATGAAAAACAATGGATAAGTGATAAAAATTACTACTTTAAATGCCGTCTCAAGTTCTTCTTAATAAACTAATGATGGAGTTTTGTGATAGATTTCCGGTTTTAGGTTCGTTTTCGGTTGTCTCACCGAAGAGGCGTCACGCGTAGAGTAATTAAACAATAATAAAACTGGAAAATCGTAGCGACGACGATACTATACTATGCATAAAAATAAATAAAAGACGCTTTTTGTCTTAGTTTTATAGTCGATTAACAAATGCTTGAAGAAAAAAAAAACACTGAACTTCTTCAATGCACTATTTTTTTATTTAATATTTATTATTTTTATTTATGCGCCACAACAGTCAACGAGGCCCATTTACCAACAGTAGTGAATTATTATGCTCTTCTTCTTTATTTCATTGGTAATAGTTCTAGGTGACTATTTGTTACTATTGTTAAGAATTGTTTAAATTTCTTTATTAGTGTTTTTTTTCTTTTTTCGTTTCTTTTCTTGAATTAATTTATAAGTACAAAATATTTCTCTTCATCATTTTTTTTACATCATTATATATTTTGATACATAAATATATACTATTTACCTAAGTATTAGTTTTGAATAGTAATACATATATATATATTTTTTTAAATGTTATTCAAAATTGTTTTCTTATTTTTTTTTTAAACTGGTTCAAAGTATTTCTAATACCAAATTATCTTTTTTTTATCGATAATTCTATAACTGGTAATATTTTATTATTTTATATAGTTTATCTTTTTTAGACTTTCTTAATTTGTTAATTAATAATGTTGTTTTAAATGCTATGTATTACTTATAATTATGCTTACATGTATGTATATTTAATTGTATTTGTAACTAATATGTAAAAGGCACTTAGTGCCGTTTATTTCAATAAAATAAAAAAAAATAAAAAAAATATACAGAACACCCGGTCTTGATAAAATCAGTTTTTTTTTACGATCTCACCGGGAATCGAATCCGGAACCCTTCGTGTGTGAGGCAAGAGCCTTAGCCATTACATTACGGGGACCGCCATGATGCTTGTATACATGATCGATAACAATTAAAAAAAAAAAATTAAACATACCCGCCACTGAGTTTGTAGTTCACAGTCCCCTACACCATCCGATTGATAAAAAATATAACTGCATCTCAAACAATACTTTACGGGAGGATTACATAACACTCATAAATCACAGCTCTGTGTCATAACATACGAGTACTCGTAACACACGTGGACAGTTGCAGTGATATGTCATTTCCTTTATGTGACATATTTGCTACCATTAGCTTTGCAGGTTTGTTTACATGTCATAATCCCGGATTACCAAATACATACAGTACACAATGATTTTCGTTTAAAAAATAAAATTCGTAAAAAGAAGCCCGGAATTACAATATGGAGCTGTCAGTTATAAAGCCGGGATTTTTATTGAAAAAAATGTAGTTCAGTTTCAGTGCTGCAGAGCAGCGTTTATTTTATAATTAAAAAAATACATACAAGAATATGTTACCCACTAAGACTTTTCGGTGGGACACATTTTTTTTTATGACAGGTTTATATTAAATTTATTTTATTTATATTTTACAAATTTATTTATAAATAGGCACTATAAAGTTTTAAGACTAGTTTACTTGGGGCTAGTTGACCCAATTATTCAATATGGATTAAGAATATGGGGATTAAGTTTTAAATCTTATACGGATAGAGTCTTGAACTTACAGGTACAAATTTTAAAAATTATCGTACCTGTAAAAATAAAGAATGAGGCAAAAGACAACAATAAAATATTATTTGATTTTGTTAACGTTTTGCCAATTAACAAACAGTGTCAATATAAGATAATGACAGATCACTTCCTCGATTGCAGTTTCAAATCCAAAATAAACCACCAGATCATGACCCGACAAGTATCGGCACAGCAGCTGATGGTACCACGACAGAAAAACTACTATGGTGACAGAACAATGAGTAGTGTAGTACCAAAACTGTACAATTTAATACCAGCCAAAAATCGCGAAGAAAAAAACCTAATTTCATTTTAAAAAATAGTCAAAAAATTATTAAACAGCAAGTGAAACTTAAGTGTATAAATATATCTTATTCTTTAATGATTATTAAGCTATGTACTTACTTAAAAATTAAAAAAAAAAAATGTAATGTAACCCGCAGACAAGCTTCGGCTTTGCGGGAACAAAAATACAATTTTGTATGTTATTTACTTGTTAAAATGAATAAAACTTAATAATAAAAAATAAAAAAATAAAATAAAAGATATTTCTTCAGTTCTTTTTTTTCATTTGAAGATCTTTCATGTTAATGATGGTTTGTGGGAGATCACTGAACAATCTTGGAACAACGCAATTTAACGTTCGCGCTCCAAAGTATTTACAAATGTATGTTCAAAAAATTTAACATTTTTTTAAACATTAATTTTCCTATGGGTAATAGTAATACAATGAGGAATTCCACTGTTTTCTAATTTATTTATTTTCTATTAGCGTACAATTTAACTAAGCAAAAATACATTTTTTTGTGCGTTATTTATTAAGATTATTTACAAAGATATGATTTTTTAAAGTTACATTTATCATATACCGCGCCAAATGACTGTAATCAGTGTGTCACTTTTCAGTAGTGACGTCATGAAACGGTTGACGTTCTTACTTTCACTGACCGCGGTAGGTTGAATTTCTCCAGCCAATAACAAAACTGACAAGAATCTATAGAATATTGCTTTGATTACTTCATTTAGTTTATCGTAATTTGCTCATTTCTATGTTATGGTTGTTTTTACGAACGTTTCGATTTAGAAAAACCTAGAAAGTTGACATAATCTCTGGTTGAAATGTCAACAAAGTATTATTTGCCGGATTTCTATACTCTTTTTTTTCTATGGTCAAAACGTTCCTTACAAGGTGCGGGGCGGGGGCTTTAAAGCGGAAACCGGAAATACTACACGTAGATATAAGGAGTGACGTCATTATTTACGATTTTAAAATGAATACTATTTTAAACAATTTTTTATTTATTTTTGCTTGCCTTTTTGAGATATTTCATCCTACTCCAAATTTTTTAAATATTTACGTGTACACGAACACATTTTTAAAATTTAATTCCGGATTGGGCTGGAATTCCTCAATATACTATTCGTTATTGGAATGCCCTACATCGATCTTTTATTTATTTTGAGGATAATCCATACTAATAATATAAATGCGAAAGTGTGTTTGTTTGTGTTTCCTTCACGTCTCAGCGGAGGGACCGATTGACATATTTGTTTGCATAGAGATAGCCGGAGAGTAGGTAAATTAAAAATGATACATATTTTTTCTATTATAGACATTGTTTAATTTAAAACGTAATTTCATAATCTCAGACAAAATAAGTTAAATAATAACCTAAATGCATTAAAACCACTTCCAATTAATTATATTTTCTCTGTAAATCAGCTTCGGAAATATTTCCAAACACTAGAATGGCCAGTCTCCATAGAAAATTATATTACACGGCTTTTAAAATAAATAGAACCAACATGAGAAATACTTTAAGCTGGACGCATGTCAGTTTGTATTCTAATTTTTTGAAAAATAATGTTTACAAAATCTTCTCTTCGGACATCTATCTCCTTTTGTTAACCATGGAGTTGAAACAGTGTTTGATTTATTTAGTTTTTTATTGCTTACTTCTTGGCATGAGCACTTAACCAATTTACTACTATGCTCTATTTTTTATAAATTTATTGATATCATTTTAACTTTGCTGGAATTCCACTCGTCCATGCGCTTTTTAGCTGCAAGACGTGTTGTAATCTTACTCCTTTTTATTATTCATTTTTTTTTTTTAAATATCATTAATACACTAAATTTATTTGTCAATTTTTAAAATGTGTAAATGGGGGCTGAATTTCTAACTGTCTATGTGCTCTGTAGCTGCAAGACGTCCTGTAATCTAGCTCCTATCTGTTGTAATTTTTGATTGATCTTAATTGAAAACGAGTAACTAGAATCCCAACCGTCCATACGCTTTGTAGCTGCAAGACGTACTGGGATATTTATTAAATGTACAGCGCCCTTGAGGTGGTTTTTAAAAAAAATGGCGCTATATAAATTATCTAACTATATATTTATATGCGGGGTGTGGGACTGCGTCCTAGAGTCGGCGGCCTGCTAGTTCGTGTATTGGGCCTTAATATTATTTAGTTTTATTTATGACTAGTTGTTGAACTGACAGATGTTGGCTATAGTTTCAGTTCCATTGACAATCAAGTGGTCTTCAGGTCTCTCTTTAGGTGCACTTGCTGTGTTGTAGGTTGTAGGGCTTACAAATAGGATTAGAGGATTAGGGGTGAAATATGGCGAACAAGAGACACACCCTCCATCCGTACGTCAACCCTGGGGTGAGACTGGTAGATCATACTTAGAAGTATTTTTTATTAATAATAATACAATACGACACCCAGTACAAATAACGGACAGTAAAATAATTTACGCATTTTTATGTATATATATTTAGGATATAGGCAAGAAACCCCATTAATTTCTAACATATGGATATTTAACAGCTTTCTATTACTATTGAAACTATTATATTGTGTGTTTTCGGTTGATTTTGTAAGGAATATTGAAATTGCTATATTCCTCCCTATTATACAATATTTTTCAAAGGTGCAAATATTATTTCTCTGCTAAATTGTTCAATAAGTTGATCATAACTTAACTTAACTCATTAACTTCAAAATACCTAATCGAGTCACTAGAAGTACGGAGTTGTTAGCAACTACGAGTACATACGTGGGTACTAACTATGCACGACACTCCGATTCCGCGTTTACATTCCTTAGCCAACAAATTTACTTGTGAAATAGACATTTTTGATACGACAATTATCAATTTTAAAACGTTCTTAAATGCACTGTTTGAAACAAATTATTAATGTCGTAATAAAACTTTCTTTTTCATACAATTCTTTCTCTGTTTTTGATGTGTATTATTATTATCTTATCTCTTTCTGATATTAATTTATCAAATATTTTTGTGTGCCGTATATTATATTATTTTCACATATATACTTACTGTTAACTAATTTTCATTATTTGTTTTTAACAATAATTTGTTGATACCATTTTTTTATACTTATAAGTATATGAAAATGTATTTATTTTTTGTTTGAATTCTTTACAAGTTATTTACAATTTGCTTTTTAATTCAATTACTGTTATTATATCCATATAATTTTTTTTTTTCCTTTTTTACTATGTAAAGTTTCACTTTTTATTTTGCATGGCAGTATGCTTCTTATTGTTTCTAAATGTATACAAAAAATCATTGTTTATCTTTTAAATTTTTACGCACTATGTTTGTACTTACCTGTATATTTTTTGTAAATGCCCCTTGGGCGTATTGTAAAATTAAATAAAATAAAATAAATAAATAAAATAACAAAGAAAATTTAAAAAAAAAACCTAACCGAGGACTGGATATCCCCCCCTAGGGAGTCATTATGATTAACAAATTACAACAGGGATGGAAAACATTTTAGAGAAGGGAATATGGTAGTCTAGGCATTTACAGGGCTTATGACATGCCATT
This sequence comes from Micrasema longulum, assembly GCF_059751315.1. Taxonomy (NCBI): domain Eukaryota; kingdom Metazoa; phylum Arthropoda; class Insecta; order Trichoptera; family Brachycentridae; genus Micrasema; species Micrasema longulum. The sequence goes on from NW_028278455.1 coordinate 287,851, forward strand.
GGCTGGTTTAAGAGGCCACTGTTTGAATAAATAAATTAACATTGATTAGCTGTCTTGCTGCGCCATTTGATAGAATAATAGGTTCGATTTTCACGAAGGGAATGCCGAAAGAATACATTAATATGCATTTAGGCAGGCTATCATTTTTGATAATACAGATTTCAATGGTAACCCAAAACACAATGTAGGACAGGTATTGTTTGACATGGCGAATTTGCAAATTGAAACGAATCGCGAAGTTGCAATGTGCGTGTCTGTTGGTAATATCCCAGCTATACCGATTACGATACCGTCTTCGCTTCTAGCGATCTACTCAAAATAATATCTACGACAATCGAAAAGCCGTGTTGTCGCGTGTTCTGGGTAGGTTATTTTTTCGGTCGTCCTCTCACGAACCGGGCACGGTTTGTCCTTAAGGGAAGCCCGCAGGGCGCACTCCCTTCATCTAAATAATCGAATTATATTTCAACAAAGATGAGTTTGAGAAGGGAATAAGAAAGATACAATATATTTGAGTTTTTATCATTTTACTTTTATTTTTTTTCTCTATATGAACTTTATTGGGAACAACCTGTGACGAGGCATTAATTAAACTTTTTAATGCTTCTAGCTATAGTTCATCTCCTTGTATTCTAAATAAATACATACTAGTTGGTATCCATATAATATAATATACGTATACGTCATACACCCACCTACCTAACAGCTCGATACTTTAAGGACTCGGGCTTAGAGGATAAGATTTAGCAGCTTGCCCACCACATATGGCACACCTGATGACTGATGACATAAGTCTTCTTAAAGGTGCCGGCATCCACGGAAGATTGCTCGTTGCTGAAGAAAAAAAGCTACCCGAAGGAGCTCTCTGTATTCTGGTATCTTTAGCATCTTTTTGATGAAAGAAGGTAATCTAATGGGAATTGAATTCTTCGCTGACTGGGATTAAATTGATTGGACATGACTTTTTAAAGAAATAAAAAAAAACTTCATACATCATCTGCCCACTCAAATGTCCATGTACTTGTAATTTTCTCAAACTGAACGGTTTGGGTAAGTAGGAAAAAATTGCCTTAAGGCAATATGCCTGCCCTTATATCGGGGGTTAAGGGTCATAAGGGCGAAACTACAAAAACACAGTTTTGAGATAAATGATAAAACAGTTTTCAAAAAATAATACTGTCTTTTAAGGGTAACAAATTAATAAAATAAAAAATACAGTTAATAGAGCATAAAATGTTTTAGAGACAAAAATATGAAACTACGCTTTCGTCTATATGACCCTAACTTGCGCTTACATTAGTAAATTAACAAAATGATGTAAAAGGTGTTTTATTCTTCTGACTTTAAACAAAACGCTTCATTTGTAGTTTCACACAAATTTATCTAGGTAACTACTTATCGGATGAGTTTCATCTTTTTGTCACTGACAGGATATTTTGTTTGGATATCAGATTAGTACTTAACACAAAACAGCATTTTTTGTAGTTTCGCCCTTATGACCCTAAGCCCCCGATATGTAATAAATTGAAATATATACTCAATAAAGTGTTAAAATAAAAAATGTTTGTTACTCACACATAAGCAAAGTTTATTAATGAACTGTACCACGTATTATGTAAATAAAATGGGGTTTTAAGCTATGAGGTATTTTGTAAACAAACATTGAGGTTAGATTAACTTTAAAATATTTAAAAATAACTTCGACTTGTTATAAACTACTAAACTAAGGTGTTTTTCTATGTATGAATCTGCCGCACCGTAATTTGACATCATTAATTTAAAAAATAAACCTTAAACCTAATTTCTAATCCGTTTTAAATATGTCAAGTCACTTTTATGCCTGCGCCTCTCCCCTGTTTTTTGTAAAAACGTGTATTGTAAAGACAAGAACTAGCCAAATGGCGATATTCAAGGGGGATGTTTTAGGAAGCGGATAACGGGTGACATACTAAATATTATATACATACGACGATACGACATAATAAATTACTGTTTAGTATTAATATGTTTTGAATGCTATATTTTCCTCATAATTCCACACACATTTATGTATATGACTGTATTTGCAACTAATATGTAAAAGGCACTAAGTGCCGTTTATTTCAATAAAAAAAAAAATTATAATAAAAAAAATACATGTAGGTATGTGATGGCATAATAATTTTTGCTCCTCCGGGAGAGTAACGGTTTTAACATAGCTGTTTCATATTTTTGCCGCCTCTAGTAAGTATTAGAAATATAAATATTTAACATGCTGAGCTAATAAATTTCACATGAAAATGAAATTTTATCACAATAGCAATAATTGTCGTCTCTGGGCGACGCAACAGCGACATAAGAAAAGTGTTTAGACCTTTTATGTGTAGATTTCTAAACATATATAATTTTTGTATTTGGCTTACTAGAATATTCTGATTGTCTTATCGCGTAAGCGCATGGATATTTTTTAGTATGACGTAATTAATACTGACATTTTCTTGTACTTGTACTTGTATTTAAGTTTTGAAGCTTAAAAGATGCACTTTTGCCTAATCGTTAGTTTTAGACTATTGTGTCATGAATAAGAAACAATTGTATTGTGTTTGTAACATTGTAAGAGTAGGTAAAACAGGGCGCTTTAGAAAAATATATTTGGGTATGACTTTATTTCTTTGAACAATGCAATTCGTATGTAAAGCTCTTAAATTTTTAGATTTGCTGCGTAGTAATATTTCATATAAAGGAAATAGAATTTTGTCACGTTTGGGATTACGCAGTTTTGTTTTAGACGAATTTATTTTTAACAATGGCGTCTTGACGCCGGCCATTTTGCTTCATAACAAACTAATTGTTCTCCTTTATAAGAGGGAAATGCATTGAAAACACGGTCAGATTGTTGGCAGATTGTGGTCAGAATTAAGAGACAGTAAAACAGATAGTTAGACCAGTGGAGAGTGTTACTAGGCGGCCTTCGTGGTGTAGTGGTCAAGGCGCTTGACTCACACACGGAAGGTTCCGGGTTCGATTCCCGGTGAGAACACAAAAAATTCAATGTGATTTTTCTCAAGCCTGGGTGATCTATGATGTAATTGGGTCTCCTGGCCTGTTGTTGTGCAAAAAAAAAACTTAAGTATTGCATTGAATAATGTAATCTTCAGTGCACCTACGGTTTTTACTAACGCCGTTCCCCCGCGGGGGTAGGCGGAGAGGATAGAACGCCGTATTACTCTGTGCATCAGGACCTCGCTTCTTCTACTTTCTTACTCCTTTTCTTCGTAGTCGACATTTACCTGTTTGTTACTGTTGTACTTTTAAATTTGTGAGAGAAATAAAGGAAAGTTTAATCAAAAGTGTTTCTCTACATTTCGATCAACAAGACTGCCAAGTTCCAGTACCATTAAGACGAGACAGATAAAAGAAAACGACATGAAATCTAAAAAACGAAAAACCAAAACGATCATCTGTGGAAACGCGGGCTATCGCTGCGTTTTTTTGCCTTATTATTGTCGTGGCTTCTCATAGCCCTTTTGACTTCCGTGTCGTCATGAACAAATTCGATTATTGTTATTTGTATACGGGCACGCGAAGGAGATATAAAGTTCAGGCAAGTTGGAGGCCGTGGTGCCAGGGTTGCCAACTCGTCATCATCAGCAAACCCTTATTCGCACCCAATGGTGCATAAGGCACGGCACTGTTGATTCAAATGCAGCGTATTTCGATCATCTCTACGTGCTCTACGTACAGTACTCTTAACTAAATTGTTGACGATTTGAGATTTTGAGTTATTCTGTTATTTATTATGATTTTTATACAAATTTATATATCTTGATATTTTCATGTTTTTTCATTATTTTTTTATTTATTTATTCACATTTTTTGCTTACAAACCATAATTAATAATAAAAATAACGTTAACAATATACTTTTTTGAAATGTTTTTACATTTGAGAATAAACAAAGTAGACTAACTTAACAAACCGAGATAATAAACAAAATATTCAGACTGTTTTAAAAACTAGGTATATACGTACATCTATATTATTTATATTACAAAACATACAATCAAAATAACAAAAACCTAACATAAGCTATACACTTGTGGAGCAGTTGATTCAATATTGGTATGGGCGAATGAGACAATCCATTTTACTTCTACCTAACTCCACTATCCATTTTTTATAGCCTTTTTTAACTTTTCTCATTATTTATTGTTTTAATAGATGGTGGAAGTAGGTTATTGATTTTAATTGAATAATACTCAAAATCCCTTTGTCCGAAAGTGGTTTTAGTTTGTATTTGTTTAAGTTGTCTATGTGTTGAGGATCTACTGATTGTATTATTTGTGTGTGATGTATTGTGGGGGTTATGTCTTTCATTTGAGTAAGAGTAGTTTTTTAATCTATAAGTGAGTATTGTTTTAGCGTATAATTGTTTTGGTGTCATAAGTTGTGATATATGGAATATTTCTTCAGTAGATGTCTGTATCGGGACTCTGAGTATTATTTTAATTATGGATTTTTGTGCAACAAATACACTATTTAAAACTGTGTCACTCGCACCACCCCAACCGATTATACCGTACTCCAAAATTGATTGGCACAATGCAAAATAAATATTTAAAAGTTCTTGTACATTAATCATATTTCGAATTGTTTTGAATATATACGTTAGTCTCTTACGTTTATTAGTAATATTTTCAATCTGCTGTTTCCACTTTAAATTTATATCAATAATAACTCCTAAGTATTTGACATTGTCTGTCCTATCCAGTATTGGGCAATTACAATGAGCACTTTGAAGACAATTATTATCATGTAGTTTGATGTTAAGATAAGCATTTTGTGAATAGTTTCTAGAACTGATTTGAAATGGAATGAAGTTAGTTTTAGGTTTATTAAGAGTTAAGTAATTAGTACCTAGCCATGCCTTTACTATATTAATATATTGTGTATTTTTGTATTATTTAATTTAGTACTGAATCTTATTTGGCGTATTATTTATTACTCTTATTTCTTACTGTAGAGTAAGTTTCTAGAAACCATAACTCAATTATCATTTCAATTATGTTTAAATATATATTATTTTTCTATTGATTTCGATAAAACTATTATTTTGTTTTTTTTCAACGCTACTATATTTTAATATTATTTTGTTGAGTTCAACGATACTATTATTTTGTATGAATCTACATTTGTAAAATTTATATTTTAATATTTATATCTGATTATTTTTTTTACAATGTATTTTATTATTTATTATATATACCTTGTTTTTCTGGATTGTTTTTATATTGCATCACATGTCATTATAATTTAATCTGCTTAATTTTACTATATATTTTTTATCGTTAATTATTATGGCTTGACACGGGCACAGCCTAAAAAGCCTTAATAAGTTCATTTATATTTAAACGAGTGTAATTTTGAATGAATGAATAAATAAATAAATATAAACATTTGAAAAATACAAATAAAGTCATAATTTAAAGACGTATGCAATTCAGAAACGAAAATCAAATATGATGATAAAACCTGGACGAGTGAAAACACTGCAGAACTGTTTTCTTCATCCGCCGGACTCAGACAAACTTTACCAATTCAATCGACTGAAAATACGGGATCTAAAAAAACAATTAAAATAAAATACATACGTTTATTTTTTTTAAACATGCATTATATTCATTCACAATACGTAATTATGAAAATAATTCGTGCAAAACATCTCTACAGATAGGTGTGTTTTTTTTAAATTGCATTTTTTTCACTGTGCACAGAATCCAATGCCTTTGAATTAGCTCTTTTTTTTACAAACATATGTATATTAAATAAGTGAACGCATATTATATATTTCTCATTGTACGCAAACTGCATCAAACCGATTACAACTAAAAAAAAAGAAAGTATATTATGCTAAAAACACGCCTAACTACAGCATTATTTTGTAATTGGGATTAAAGAATAAATGTAGCAACATTATTTATTTTAAATCTTTACCTCGTTCATTTTTGATCCAATGCAAGTCTAGCCCTTTTTTTCGCTCGCCACAACTTCACGAACGTCTCACAATAAATCGTAGCTGATTTCAGAATATTTAAGCTGCGTTCCGGGAGTCGGGAGATAAAAAAATACATGTATATATTTTTCGGGAGCGTTGGCAACCCTAGCGTGCCCCGAGTTTCCTTCGATTTTGGCAATAATTCGATTCTCTTATTAAGACATATTTATCGCTAATTGCGAACCCAATGACGGTTGAATAAATATCTCAATTAAATTTATGTAAAAAGTTCAGTGACATGATGCTTTCAAACGTAAAGTGTACACCTGTTTTATATAATGAGAAACTTCCGTCCTACGGGAAATAGGATACAAAAAATGTTTTCTTAAGCTAGGGTTTCCTAAGACAGCGGTGCCCGTATCTTAACGGCCGCAGTGAACGGTGATGTGGGAGACAGCAGTCGTAACGGTGACTAGAGAGTGGTTTCCTAGGAAAACGGTGTTATCAACACCATTTTCCTAGGAAATCACTTTCTAGTCACCGTTACGACGGCTGTCTACCGCATCACCGTTCACTACGGTCGTTAAGATACGGGCACCGTTGTCCTAGGAAACCCTAGCTTTACGTGGGGTAAAAAATAAAGCATTACGGCAAAGTTTCTTGAAAATGCACGAATAAAAAAAAAGAAAAAAAGAACTACTTTGAACGACGTCACTAGTTCATATGAATCAATCAATGATAGGAGAGTTGTGGAAGACTTCCGGTTTACTTGCCGTTAACGGACCAATCGGCAGAACTGACCGAGAAGAAGCGGAAGAAAACTTGAATGTAGTTATGCAGAAAGCAGCTAGCCGTAGAAAAGTGAAACTGAGATAATAGCACTTTTGTGAAAAGAGTGAATAATCAAATCTACACAACCGTTGGAATGTTTTTGACTTGAACAAATGATAAACAATAAATACGAAATTGGTATAATAATGACAACGTTATCTTTAGATATTGTTGATCAATTATATGTGAACACAACATCTACATCTACATCTACACCTACATCTACTACCTGCATCGAATAATTTATTGTTGGTTGTGATTTTTTACAATTAAATTGAAATGTTCATGGAAGCAGAGAGATAGGGAGGAAAGTAGAGTAGGCCACTTAAACCAGCCAATGACAGGTCATAAGCCCTATAAATGCCTAGACTTCCTTAATCCCTTCTCAAAAACGTTTTCCCTCTCTGTTGAAATAAATTTAAATATATTATTTTTATTTAAAATCTGAAGTCTAACAAGGAGGCTGTCTGTCTCCGGCGCTTTTTAATATATGTATGGATGATCTTACCGATCGTTAAGATGATATAATTATGTAGAAAGTAATAAAGTAATTAGGTAGAATATAATAGCCGGACATGTGGCCAACAGGCTGCTCGCTTATTCCTGGAACTGCTGTAACTGAGGGATGGTGCTCATAAACTAAAACACGAGTTAAACTGCATTCAGTATTTTTAACTGCTTTATCACAATTCATAAAAAATACGTTTTTGTTTGGGATTCTACTACAGCCTTTCCAACCATCAAATGCATTAAAAAAATCGTTGCCAAGATAAAGGATACCTAAAAACATTACTTAGAGGAATATTTTCGTGGCTTGGCTTGGAAACACCATGTAAGCGGTCTTGGAGTGAAAGACTTTAAGTACGGGGCTATATAAGTTATCCATCGTAATAACAGTAATGAAGAGAGCATACGCTATGGTGCGCGCTGTGGCGAGTGCTGCAATCAAGTGTAATCATGTGGCACGTGGCCAAAGGGTTGTTTCTTCCCCTCCCTTATTTCCACTTTACAAGCCTGGTATTTAATGCACTGGAGAGTAATAAATAATACGACAATCTTTTATTGATATTTTTTTAAGACCGCAACAAGCCAAGAGGCTTGATTACAGTGTTGTAGATATTACACAAAACGCCCAGGCTTTTGAAAAATCATATTTAACTACACTGGAACCTTTTTTTACACGAGGGATACGTTCTACACTGTACGGTGTAAAAAACGTATAATAAACTACTACTACTACCACTACCATCACGCCATTTCCCCGTAGGGGTAGGCAGAGAGAATGGACCGCCACACACGTCGATCCTGACATACATTCCTAGCTTCTTCCACATTCATACATCTTGTCGTACATCCCCTTCGGTTCTGTCTGCTTTTGACACGTGACCAGACTTAAGATTTTGGTTTATCTGATCATGTCGCGTCTTCCTTGGTCGTCCTCGTCTCACGTTGCCGTTCATTTTCGTCATATATACTTGTTTTACCATTCTTTCGTCGTCGATTCGTTCTACGTGACCAAACCATCTCAGAGACCCTTTCTTAATCTTATCAATTATACTTGACTCAGATTTACACTCTCACCTGATTTCATCATTCGTAACCCTGTCATACATTGATTTCCCACACATTCGTCTAAGAGATCGCATTTCAATCGCGTTCACTCGGCTTTCATCCTTCTTCTGCCAGTTCCATGTTTTAAATAAAAAACAATGCTAGATGGGTCCCATGCATAAAAATCGATTCTAGATTTTTATTGTAGGTACCATATTTCATTTTTTTAATATAGCGTGACATCAAAATACTTTAAAACCGTTGAGTACTAAAAAAAATGGTTAAAAATAAAGTTGATTTATTTTTATTTGAATTGTAATGAATAACCATCAAGTTTATGCTTCAAAAATTAAAAAAATATAGATAGGTGCATAATAATTATTTTTCCTTTTTAAAAAAACGCTTTTTACAATTTCTCGCATAAATCAAAAAATTGACTCGTGCGTCCGAAAATCGCATGACTATTTAGACAAAATTTCTAACGATAAAAAGAAGATAACCATAAATCATATCGAAATAATCGCTCGCTGTATTTTTTATTCGGTGGATCGACGATCGTCGAACGTCAAATGGGCATAATAAAATTCAATGTTCATTTTGCTATCCTATTACGGGTAGATTATTTACATTCAGAAAGGCGAATTCAGATGGAAAGTAATGAAATTTAGACTAGAATATCTATTAGCATTTTCAGCCCGAATTTCAGCTCAAACGGTTTTCAGTATCGACGAACGCCCGAACGCCTGTTCGCAGTTTGGGAGTAGCCTTGTCTAGAAATGGTTGTGTTTATGCGTTTGATGAATTATTATATTTCATATACGTAATTTTCTATGCGAATTTCAAAACTGATTAAAAAAAGTGAACATAAAATTTCTAAAAACAAGTTAGTTCATTATATAAGCCTATAAGGTGTTTGTTTATTAATCAAAAGGTAAAATTAAAAGTTTTCATTATTATTTTATTATGTAAAAACTACTTTAACCAATATTTAAATCATACACTGATTTTAGTGTACATTTTTTTTCACACCAAGCATGATGCGTTAAAATATTATTTAAGTAGCTAAACTTGTATAATTGTTTACATTCGGGTTTCGTCGGGGCTGACATTGTCAGACTGGCGGGAGACTAAATAAATTCTTACGTTATATACAAGCGAAAGCAAGGGTTGTCAATATCTAATGCGTGAGAATGGACAAGACAAAAGTCGGAATAATAGTCGTGCGTGAATGAGAAAATGTATAAATGTAGAGGAAGCGAGGTATGTACGCACATATAGATCAAAATGACGTGTTATTCTCTCTGCCTACCACTAATGTAGTATTTAATTGGGTTAAATACCATTCTGTTTAATTATTAATAGTATTTTCATTGGATTTAACATCATTTTATTTGAACCGGTACTAGATTTTTATAGGATACGTTTAAAAATGTACCAATTGGGCGAAACAAATCGGATTATTTTTTTCAAAAAATAAAATTAGTAATCTCGAATCGGTGTTTGATTTAAATATTGAGATTACAACACGGAGTTCTACAAAACGCCAACTCAATTCAATAAAATATATTTAATAAACTTCCAACATTTTTTTTTTTTTAGTATATGTTTTTAAATCTTTTGAAAATAAATAAAAATATTATGCATTTTAAAAACCTTTTTTTTTAGTTCACGTCTTTAATTTAAATATATTTATTTATATTTTACAATTCTCTATACAGTGTTTATCTTGTAACCGATGTCCCGACTGTGTCATATTGTAAAATCGAGACAGGATCTTGACTTTCTTGGTTTAAGTCTTTCTAAATTTAAACAATCAATTAAACAGACAGACAGATTGATCTCGTCTCGAGGTCTTTTTTGTACTAGCTTTATTTTTAAAGTTATTTTAATCGTACCTGTACCTATATACAAACGTATTTTATTACAACTAAATAGATTGAACGAGTCCGTAAATATATTTTTATTTATTTAAATATGTTTGTTTTTTTACAATATACATAAGAGGTAAAAGAGAATATTAAAAAAATAAAGGATAATTACATAGCAGTGAAATACATATTAACAGTAAAAATAGTAAACAAAAAAATCCCACAAAGGCATGGCCTGTTCGTGGGTAAACAAGAAATGTTTGTGAATTTTTGCTCCTATAATAAATAGATAGGTATAATATTTTTGTGTAATATAAGAAAGAGAAAAAAAAATATTCTGTAAAAGATTATAGGGTACTTTTTTATTATATAGTAATTAAAAAAGAAAATAAAAAAGAAAAAAAAAACATAAAAATATTCCTTATTATTAAAGGGCAAAAAAAAAACAATAATTATTAGTGACCGACCGAAACGAGATAATCAGCCGAAACCGAAACCGAATTTCGGCTTCCGATCTAGTTTCGGCCTAAATCGAAACTTTTTTTAATAAGTTAAAAGTCACTTCAAAACGCCCAAAAGTAGGCGTTTTTATTATTAAACATTATAAGTTCATTAAAATAAACGTTAAATAAAATACGCAATGAAATAAAAAGAATAAATTTAATCGGTAATTTAGTTTATTTTTACCGCTTTTTGGTTCGCTGTTATGTTATGCATAATATAGCTTATGTGTAACAGTTCTTCGATGTACGCTATAGAACGTTTACTTATTAACTATGAAGCAATGAGGAAGTTCAGTGTTTTTTTTTAAATTTTTTATTTGTTAATAGACTGTTAAACTAAGTCAAATTTTTTTTAAAAAATTTTTATATATCGTATTATCGGCGCTACGATTTTTTAAAGTTTTGTATTTCTGAAATAACTCCGCGTGTAACGTCAGAGGTTCATTTCCGCTTATTCTCATTCAGTTCTTCCTATTGGTCCAGAAGCGGCAAGCAGACCGGAAATCTTCCATAGCTCTCAGATCATAGGTTGATTCACATGAACCAGTGACGTCATTTAAAGTATTGCGTTTTTATCAAAGTATTTTTTATTATTTTTTCTGTACATTTTCAAGAAACTTTGCAGTACAATTTAATGCTCTAATTTTTACCCCGCGTTTTTACCCGTATCCAATTTCCCGTAGGGCTGAAGTTCCTCATTAAAACAATATAAGAACTAAAGACTAGAGGTCCGAAATTCTGACAAAACCGAAACCGCGGCCGAAACTAGTTTTATTGGCCAAAACTGTCCGAACCAAAACCGAGACTTCAGTCGGTCACTAATAGTTACAGACAACATTAAATAAAACATCATTTTTTATACTTTGAGAGTAAAAAATTTTTTAACATAGGGCATCTTTTAAAATTAAAATAAATTATTTCATCTAGTACGGTAGTATTTTTATTACAGTCAGCGCGTTTGCCTACCATGCGAGAGGTCTCGGGTTCGATTCCTGACATGGTTGATATGAAATATTTATTAAAAAAGGTGTTTTCACACCAGAATATTTCATAGTCCCTGGACTGGTACCTGAAGCGTAAGACTGATCATCTTACCTTCGTGTAACAAAAATGATCAAGATACGCTGCGATTGGTGTACCAATGCAGAGCCCGATGCACCATTAGGTGCGGAAAGGGAATGCTGATGATGATGAGTACGAAAATCAGATCGTTGAAATTCTAAAACAAATTTTTAAAATGTCTCCTCTTGTTTTTTTATTTGAATTATTTAAGTTGATTGTAATTTTTAGTACGAGCGTCCATTCGCACCGAAGAGTCTCCGAAATTGGGAAGTTCCTCGTTGGTTTCCGTCTCGCCCTCGCACGCCTCCGGCGGCGGCGGGGCTACCGACCTTCCTCAGTGACGATCGGGGCCGCCTGCTACC